>NC_056726.1:467882613-467973703 GCF_019279795.1 Protopterus annectens
CATACATTCAGTTGAAACACAAGCATTACAAGCATTACAAGCAGTGTTCACAATTGGTGGTCGTTGCCAAGCCTGGGCAGAGGAAGGTACAGGATAAGCAGTACCTTCCTTATAGGCCTTAATGTCTCTCTCCAGTTTCTTGGACTTATTAGCTTGTAATTTAAACAAGTGTTTATCTATGCTTGATATAGATCTAGAATAGTCATATTTGTATCTAAAAAACTCTGAATGACTAGTGACCAGTTTATCCAAGTCAAGCACAGTGTCAGTTAGTTCAGTCACAAAGATGGAATAGTGCTTAATCATAAGATTAAGCAACTCAACACCTTGTTGTTCAAAAAGTTGTATAAGGTCTTTATGAAAAGGAGACTGATTCACTAGTCCAGTAGGATATTGCATTCTGCGCAGACCTTTTGGTATTATGTTAACATTTAGACACTCCTTGAAATAGGCTATTTCTAGTTGTGTCTTTTTTAATTTCAACAGTGAATTATCAAGAGACTTCAAATTACTTACTATATCTGATGTATTTGCAATGTCCTGTGCTTGGTCTCCGTTTACAGCACCAAACCGGGTTTGTTCAGTTGAATTACTTCCAAATACAAAAGAGTCCTTAATAATAGAGGCAAGTTTTGGCGAGTTTCTACTTGTCAAGGGAACATTATGTTCTCCAAAAGAATTGCTAGTTGAATTACTAGTTTGAACTACACAAGGCTGAGAAACAGCGTTTACACACATTTGCGATGTTAAATCCTTTTGTTTGCTCACTTGCGCTGTGTTAGCTGGTGACCTTTGACCTGGTGGCGGCGTGCTAGCGTCATCAGCAGTAGTTGTAGTATTACTATTAGAGCCAGAGCCAGACTGTTCGTTAAAATAATCATTTACACAGTCTATGCTTCTCACGTTTGTGCAAGTAGTTTTAACAGACATAAATTCTTTAAATAGTCGTTGATTGGAGTCTACCTGGTCCAGTCGCTTACACAGTGCATCGATTTTCCCCAAAAGGAGACCAAAATTCACAGTTTCAGAATCTGGTGGATTAGCTGAAGTTATAGGTTTAGAAGAAACGTTAGTTTCATTTAGTTGTTGACCTGATAAGTTCGAAAAATCAGGTGAGGACGGGTGGAACGCTATAAAACTACGAAAGCACAGGATCCACAAACACAGCCAAAAACTCAAAGAATAGAACCACGTCCAACCTGGAGAACGAACCTTTATTGAAGCGCTTTTCGGCACACAGTAGTTAGCCTTCTTCAGAATACAAATAGAATAACTTCTACATGTTTTTATATATAAAAAGGCGCCAAAATTAAACAATAATGCTTAATTAAGCAATTAAGAAATTAAACTTTTTAAAGGCACAAGTTTATATGACTAGGCAGTGATGCACTATGGAAATTAATCCATGTAAGTACTAATGGTAGACTCAGAACTTGATAAATAGTAAACCTTATACATAGCTAGAGAAATAAATTACAAACTCTAATCTATTATTATAATAACAATAGTGGCAGACTTATGGGAGGAAACAATAATGTCACGAACGACTGGAGAAATACTGGGAAGCCTGGCTAAGGTTGGAAGTGGAGCAACCAAGCTGTGAGCTGGAGCATTTGAAGGGATTGATGAAGCCCGCCTGAGTGATGAATCAGTAGGTCTGAAATCAGATCCATAGTCCAAGGCCACTCGAGAAGGTAATGGTGCAGAAAAGGGAACCATATCTGTCGAGGCCAGTAAGGGGCAATGAGGATCATTTTGCAACCCAACGACATAGCTTTCTGAATGAGTTTCAGTATCAGGGGAAACGGAGGGAAGGCATAAAGAAGTCCCTGAGGCCAAACATGGACTAGAGCATCTCTGGGAGGGTGACCCGGAAGCGGAAGAAGGGAGAAATAGCTGCTGCATTTGCTGTTGAAGTGGGTGGCAGAAAGGTTGCAGCAAGGCTGACCCCATTTGCAGAAACTTAAATCCGCAACTACCTGATTCAGAGACCACTCGTGAGGCATGAGAATAGCTCTGCTGAGCCTGTCCGCTATGACGTTGGACGTCCCAGGGATGTGTGTTGCAATCAGAAATCGTTGGAAGGAAATCACTCACTGCCAGAGTCTGAGGGCTTTTCGACATAGGGGGTAGGACCTGGTTCCACCCTGCTTGTTGATGTACCACACCACTGACATGTTGTCCATTTGAATTGCAATGGTCCTAGAAGGAAGAGAGTCCTGAAGAGCTTGCAACGCTAGCAGCACGGCTCTCATCTCTAGGACATTTATATGCAGATGTTACTCATGAGCCTGCCAAGTGCCCTGGACTCTCCTTCCCTGATAATGCCCCCCCATCCTATCAGGGAGGCATCTGTGGTCACTGTAGCAACCAGAGGAGGCTGAATGAAGGGTCTGCCCTGAATCACTAGTGGGGAGACCATCCACCAGGAAAGGTGCCTTTTGCATGCTTCTGTGATGATGATCATGTGAGACATGGGGAGCTGTTGAAAGGACCACTGCGTGAACAGAAGCCACTGCAGGATTCTCATGTGGAAGCGGGCCAGGGGTATCAGAAGTATTGCCGCCATCATAGAACCTAGAGTTTGAAGGATGTACCTGACTTGCACTTTTGCATTGCATGAGGACATGAACTTGCTGGCGAATAGTGGACACCCTGTCCAAGGGTAGCTTTGCGGACATGCTCCTTGTATCTAAGTCTGCTCCTATATAAGTAATAGACTGACAGGGCAACAAGGCAGATTTTTCAAAATTTATGGTAATGCCTAGCTGGGAGCAAATTGAGATTGTATAGTCCCTGGCTTGAAGGAGTTGATGCCTGGTAGTAGCAGTAAGGAGCCAGTCATCTAGATATGGAAACACCTGGAATCCTTGATGCCTCAGGTGAGCCGTGACCACTGCCATACATTTGGTGAACACCCTGGGGGCTGTGGTAAGACCAAAGGGCAGAGCTCTGAACTGGTAATGACTGGCTCCCAGCCGAATGCGAAGGAAACTCCTGGAGCATCTGTCCATTTTGATGTGATAGTACGCATCCTGGAGATCTACAGAGCACATCCAATTGTCCTGACCCAGAAAGGGTAGAATGGACTGTAGCATGACCATCCGAAACTCTGTTCTTTGAACAGACTTGTTCAGTCTGCTGAGATCCAAAATAGGTCTCCAGTCCCCTGTCTTTTTTGGTACCAAAAAGAACCTTGAGTAAGTTCCGGATCTGTGTTGGTCTGCCGGGACTTCCTGGATGACTCTTTTTTTCTAGCAGTTTTGAAACTTCTATAACTGCTTGGTCCCTCAGATTGGGTGGAATATCTGGGAGGGACTTGCATGACGGTAAAGGGGGCTGAAAGAAAGGAATTCTGTAACCTCCGGATATTATTGAATGTACCCATTTGTCTTGCGTTATGCTTAGCCAGGCTTTTGGGTACAATGAAAGTCTTCCCCCGACTGCCTCCAGAGATGGACAGTCGGGCAACCCCTCAGGGATGTTGGAAGGGCTTGTCACAGAAGGATTCTCTACTGCCCTGGTTCTGCGGGGCCCCTCTTCCACGAGGGTGGCGTCTGTTATTATTGTTATTTCCTCCTCTGCCCCTAAAGGAAAAATCACTACGTGTGTCAGGTGAAGATCCCTGGGATTTCCGAAAACCACATCTTTCCACTCTTCTAACCCTTGGGGTATGGTCTAGAGGGAGTGGAAAAATGGACTCCCACAGCAGAGAGAGTCTTGCCTTCCTGTTCACACCTAGCAAGTGTGTCTTTCATCTGTGGTTCAAAAAGAAAGGAACCATCAAAGGGAGTGTTGGTGAATGACGCTCTGAAGGGTTCCGCAAAATTACACAGCTGCATCCATGTATGTCTCCAAAGTGCCATGCCTGTGCCTGCAGCTTTACTCGCCCCATCGGCTGCATAGGAAATGAGCCTCATGGAGGAGTTGACTACTGAGTTAAGGGTTGCCAGCTGAGAGAAGTCTCTGCTTGGTTCGTTTATATTCGTTTTTTTGCTGTTTGGTTGGCTTTATCTGAGAGGCCACTTTAGCCTGAGCCCCTTCAGCTGAAGGATCCTGCAGGGTATCTCCGAGCTCTTTCAGGAGATCCCTCTGAAGCCTGGTAAAATGGCATAAGTAATTCAGTGACCTCATGGAAAAGGTCGCTGAAGCAAACATTTGCTTCCCATATCTGTCCATGGCCCTAGACTCCTTGTTAGGAGGATGGACAGAAGAAGACGTTTCCGCTAACTCCTTTTTAGTGGCTGCTGCTACCACCATGGCATCCATTGGAACACCCTTAGTAAGGAACTGTTTGTCAGGGGGTGCAGTAATAAACTTGCCTGGTCTCCTCGGGGTTGGTTCCACTGTATCCAGGGTTGACCAAGCCCTTCGAGCCACCACAGACATTAGTGGATTGAAGGGCGGAGAAACCCAGGAGGTGAAAGATCGGGAACGGAACGCATCCAGCAATACAGATTCATCCTTGGTAGGGGCTAGGGTATTCCAGTTCCCCCTCTGCTTAAGTATTTCTAGGATGTCCAAAAAGTAAACATTTTCAGAGGGGGATCTCGGGGACCCTTCCGACTCATCCAAATCCGTATCCAAAGTGACAGACTCGGGGAAGTCAATGTGCTTCCTCTTGCACTTCTTTTTCTGAGGGGGCTCCTCTGAATGATCAGGGGAGGCTTCGGAGGAAGAGGAAACACCCAATGGGGTGCCCTGAAGCTCTGGTTCCCCACGCTTGGGGTCTGGAGGAGGGGCAGAGGTTGACGCAGGCACTACGGGGGAAGGAGCCAGTGGGGTCGAAGGTGGAGCCGGCTGAGAGGCCAGCACACTCCTCATAACATTGAAGGCATCCCTGCCTCGATGAAGAGAAGGCTCTGGCTCCAAGGAGACCAGAATCCTCCTCCGCACTGAGGGAGACAGCTCCGAGGCTGATGTAGGAGCCACGCTCACCTGCGCCGATGCTCCGAGAAGAGAGCGAGGTCGGACAAGGGTCCGATGCCACTCGTCCCCTCAGAGCCGATAAGGGAGTCTCGGCGCCCAGATCCCTCGATGGAAGGCCCCATCGAAGGGATCGGAGCAGACGACGGATCCGAAGGAGAGATCGTTATCGGAGCCGACGGCTCCACGACTTGAACCCCAAGAAACTCCGGCTCCGAGCTCAATGGAGTCGGAGGAGGAACACTGATAGAAACAGACAGAGCTGACACCTGTTGAGGAGGGCTGGACAATATTTTGGCCAGTGCCTGTGACTTCAATAACCTGCTGACCACTCTCTCCACATCATGGTCTGAGAGCCTGGAGGACCGAGAGGAGTGTGAAGATCTATGAATATGGTCACTTTGCAGGAGGGGAGACCGAGGGGCCGAATCAATGGGCTCTAATGAAGGGGGTCTCAGTCTTTTTTGAGTCCTTGACAGCTCCGAGGGGACTTTTGGAGCCGACGAGGAAGCAGTCTCCTCGGTTCCAGCCGGAACTGAAGTGGAAGGTAAGCCTTGGGCCAATGATGGCTCCGAGCTGGGAGCTGACGATTTGGCCAGTTTAGGAGACTTCACTGGCAAAGTCTTGGCCGGTGAGTCCTGAGGCTTAAGCAGCCCTCTCAAAATAAGTTTATTCTTGCGCTCCTGCAGAACTCTTGGGCTAAATGCATGGCAGATAGAGCAAGAGTCCTGCAGGTGTACAGCACCTAGACAATAGAAGCAAGAAGTGTGCCAATCTGTCAGAGACATCTTCTGACAGCATGAGTCACACTTCTTGAATCCCGACACTTTGGATTCCTTAGACATAATACACAATAAGAAATACCACTAAACTAACAGTAAACACTACCACATAAACCACAAATAAGACACAGTATACTACAAGATAAGGATATATCTTATTATTTTTTTTTTTTAGGAATTTGGAAGCCTCTAACTAAAAGAGCTACCTAAAACAAGGAAAAGGAAGAAAATTCTACAGAATAAGCTATCGGATAGGGAGAGGGGGAGGTGGGGGAGGGGAAGAACTCTCTAACTAAAACGAGTTCTGAAAAGTCCACAAAAAAAACACTAAACTATCACAACTAGTTAGCGACTACTAGACAAATACAATAAGGACAGAAAAAAATCCCTAGTCTGACTGAAAATGTAGTAGAAGAAAAATATACGAGCCTGAGCCAGTACCACGAACCTCGCAGCTGAAGCGGCAAACAAGATCTGGGTAGCTAGCGCTAGGCATCATGGGATAAGGGGTAGCCTCGAGCCAGTAAACAGCTCTCGAGCTACTGAAGATGGCCGAGTTGGAGCCAAGGATCCCAACCAGCAAGAACGAAGGCGAGATTGACAACTTATTTATCTGAAGTTATTCTGCTCTTCAGTTATTCCCACCCACCCGCCCTGTTTTTGTTTTGGTGTTAATCTTAGTGGCATTGAAACTGCCCGCCCCTCAGCCTGCCTCTGGGCCCATCTCATTTGCTCACTCAACTGAGTGCAGTGAGATCATATTCTGATTTCAGGCACTCCTACTGTGTACAAAGAGAGCATCTGGGAAATAGAAAAAAAATTAAGCTTATTTCCTGCCTTTCTTGTTAAGTGGTACAGACTATTTGTAGGCTTCTGAGCCCCCAAGCCCTTCTGTGTTTGAGGGAAGCCTTCTAGCTTGTTTTTTCTTATAACTAGCCAGTTTTCTAGTTTCAGCACTCAAATCTGTTTCTTTGATCTCAGCACTTGTTCAGAAAAAAAAAAAAATTTCATCTGCTTTTACTGTACTTGTGTTTTTACCTACTTCTTTTTACTTTTGCATCATCTTAAAATACTCAATTGTATTTATTACTGCTTGGTGTAACTCATTCTAAGCCTTTTGGTTTAAACACTTGGGCTTCGGACCAGTTAGTTGTTTTGCACTGAGAGGGTTTGTGGTCTGCACTGTTGTGGCAGAACAGGTAGCTTACATCCTTCTAGGTTGAGAACTGCTGATTGAGGACTCAGTGTCTGTTATTCTAAAAGTGTATTAATTCTGGTTTAAGCACTTGGGCTTTCAAGCCAGTTATTTTACATTAAGAGGGTTCGTGGTCTGCACTCTTGTGGGAGGAGAGGCTGGACTCTGCCCTTCTGAGCTGGGAATTTCTGGTTAAAGGCTTATAGTGCATGCATATCTGAACTGTTTCTTACTGAAGTTGGTGCCTTGTTTGCTGTGGCATAGACTGGATTCGGGCCTGCTGGATCTAGCTTTGTTTGTGTAACTTGAGCACTAATCCAGACATTCTCTAAAGTATTCAATGGTATTTATTACTGCTTGGTTGTAACTTGATTAAAGTGTAGCTATCATTCAAGTCTTTTGGATTAAGCACTTGGGCTTCAGACCAGTTGTTTTACATTAGGAAGGTTTGTGGCAAGCACTGTGGTGGCAGGACAGGTAGCTTTCATCCTTCTAAGTTGGGAACTGCTGATTGAGAGCCCAGTGTCCAAGTGTATTAGTTCTGGTTTAGGCACTTGGGCTTCAGGCCAGTTATTTTACATTAAGAAGGTTCGTGGTCTGCACTCTTGTGGGAGAAGAGGCTGGACTCTGCCCTTCTGAGCTGGGAATTTTCTGGTTAAAGGTTTATAGTGCCTGAATATTTGAACTGTATCTTACTGAAATTGGTTCACCTTGTTTGCTCTAGCATAGACTAGATCCAGGCCTACTGAATCTAGCTTTGTTTATATGCTTGTTGTTTGTTTGCTTGTTATTTCCTGGAAGCTAATTCCACCAAATACGCAACTTCTCAGCTTCTGTGGATCACTAGTGATATCTGCATTGCTTACTGTACTTATTTCCTTGTTTCACTTGAAAGAAAGTTACTGTTTGTCGTTTTTGCATTTAGTTACTTGTAACACATTGCACTCAAGTTACCTGGCACTTGCTCACTAAAGCAATTATATGTCAGCACTAAAAATTAAAAGCACTACACCCTCACTCCCCACTGGCCCTTGTTTTCAATTAAGGATTTCCCAATATTATTCTAGCATGTCCAAAGGTCAGTTGTCAATCTCCTCTCCGGTCCAGCTGGTGAATCTGGGAATCCTGAGGCAATGTTATAACTGCCTCATGTACACAGACAACCCTCTCCTCCTCCCACATAACACAAATACTTGCGAGAGATGTAGCTATTTAGCCAAACTGGAGGCTGAGCTCTCTCAACTCAGGACTGGCAAGACCAGACAGGAGGCGAAGGCAACTACACACACCACAAAACCAGCCTCACATAATGCTACCACTCCACTGAATCAAACACATAAACACACAAAGACATACTCGGAGGCTCTGAGTAAAAATTTACCTAAACAGCAGAGGCCTCCAAAGCAGACACCCAAACAACTGCTACCTCAAGACACCCCACAAGCAACACATAAACCACAAAAGCAGTGTGCAAAGCAGTCACAGCCCTTAAGGCCAAATACAACACCAAACATACTTGTCATAGGTGACTCCATAGTCAGACACACTGACGTCCCACTCACCAGGCTGAACAAGGAGAGGGTCACAGTAAGCTGCCTATCGGGCGCTAGAATCCGCCACATAACACAAGCACTTGGGTCACTCCACGGCAAGTACAAATATGACACAGTCATTGTCCATGCTGGTGTGAATGACCTCAGACGTACCTCCCTGGACTACATGAAAAGAGACATAGAGGAGCTCTCTGATTATGTAGCCCAGGCAGGTATGACCCTAACCCTGAGCAGTATCCTTCCTTCACCAAGAATGATGCCACAATACAGAGACAAGATGATCAGCCTTAACAATTGGCTTAATGTCTGGTGTCATTCAAAGGGGATCCAGTGTCTGTCTGCCTGGGATGACATGCTTGACAAGCCACGCTGCTTCGCAAGGGACGGCTTGCACCTGTCACCCCTGGGATTCCGGATATTGGCTAAGGCTCTTGCCACCCCATAGTGCCTTTTTAGGCAAGGCTCAAATTCTAAACCTACCACCCTAGAAAACAAAAATGGGAAGAAACTGAGGGTAATGCTGCTCAATGCCAGAAGTCTAAATCTCAAAATGCAGGCACTCGAGGCCCTTCTCAGTATGGAGAACATCGATGTCTGTGCTGTAACTGAAACCTGGTTCAAGGCTCCTGAGAGCACCCGGCACTATTAGGTTTTACCTCATATCATGCGTTCCGGCCCCAAAACCCGGACCACACCACAAAAGGAGGGGGTGTATCCATATTCATAAAGGATACTCATACCTCCAGGTTGGTGGCAACGCATAAGCTTCGGAAACCATCCAGGTGCAACTAACCATAGGCAAAACTGCTCTACAAATTGTAGCATGCTACAGGCCACCCTCTCAAACTCAGGAACCCCACACAGCCTTCCTGAAGACACTGGAGGGTATAAATGTATCTCCAAACACCATCATATTGGGTGACTTCAACTACCCGAATATAGACTGGGAACATTACTCAAGCCCTAACTTTCTAGCCCAACGGTTCCTGGAGTTCATAAATTCAAATGCCATGGAACAGCTAGTCACTGTTCCCATGAGAGGAGAAAATATACTAGATCTCATTGTCACAAACATGGGGACAAAATGCTCCACACCGGAAGTATATCCCTCATTGGTGAGATCTGATCATAAACTAATCTCACTGGAAATCCACATCCCGCGGCCACCCCAAGCAGAAAAGACCATAGTGAAGAACTTCTCTAAAGCAAACTTCACACTACTCAAGACTGGTGTGGTATCCTTCAAGGCCCCTGAGCCAGAGGAAACCACAACCCAAGCTGCGGAAGCCCTTACAAATGCCTTCTATGAACACCTCCAGGACTGCATGGATCAGGCAATCCCAAATAAAACCAAGACTCTTTCCACAAAGGGCAAACGTCCAGTCTGGTGGACCCCAGCCATTAACAAACTTTACAATAAGAGGAGAAAGCTATTACATGATAGAACAAAATCCATAAAAGGGAAGTCACCCCTGATCATTATTAGTAAAAAAATACGAGCACTCATAAAATCAACTAAGGCCAATTTTGAGAGAAAAATTGCCATGGATTCAAAGGACAATCATAAGGCCTTTTTCAGCTATGTTAGGAACCTGGGTGGAAACTCCCAGATATGCTCAGAATTAGTCCAAAATGATACAAAAATCACTGAACCCACAGACATTGCCAACATACTGGCAGACAGGTTCAGTGCAAACTTCACCCCCCTCTCCCCCCCTAAAGGAAAGATAACTATCCCAGCCAAGTGTAGCCTCCCGGACATCTCAAATGCGCAGGTGAAAGCTGCTCTCTCTAAAGCTAAAAACACAGCATCAATGGGACCGGATGGTGTCCCCGGCTGTGTGCTACACGAGCTAAATGAGGAATTAAACCCGCACATAAGGCAGCTGTTTAATCTCAGCCTTACCACAGGATACGTGCCCAAGGAGTGGCGTACGGCAACTGTGGTCCCACTCCACAAAGGCGCCTCACGGACCCTGGTAATTACCGCCCCATAAGCTTAACAAGTCTAGTCTGCAAAGCTATGGAGAGGATCATAATGGAGCTCATAAACAAAGATATAGGGGACTTGCAGACATTGGACCCGACCCAGTTTGGCTTTGTCAAGGGAAGGTCATGCCTTTTGAACTTGGTCGACTTCTTCGAAACAGTCACCAAGGCCATTGATGAGGGAAAGGCAGTCCATACAGCCTACCTTGACCTTGCAAAGGCTTTCGACACAATACCCCACTCGGGTATTGTAGAAAAACTTACCAGCTTAAATGTAAACCCATATGTCACAAGATGGGTTGCAAACTGGCTTAAGGACAGAACCCACAGGGTTAGAGTTGCTGGCGCTGTGTCAGAATCCAAGCCGGTCACAAGTGGTGTCCCACAGGGCTCGGTCCTTGGCCCCCTATTGTTTGGCATCTACTTCTCAGAAGTACAGGCCAACATGGGAGGACTTTGGCTGACAAAGTTTGCAGACGACTGCAAACTGGGCGCCATAGTGGAAAGTGCATCGGACACGGATATCCTTCAGAAGGGACTCACGGAAACAGATAGCTGGTGCCAGAGCCATGGCCTGAAGTTAAACGCCAAAAATGTATAGTCATACCCTTCGGGAAAAACAAGGTAACCCCAAGCTACCATATAGGTGGCAATCCACTAAGCACAGAAGAGGTTATCAGGGACCTGGGGACCCAGGTTGACAGTGGCCTTTCTTTTGACACTCACATTGCTAAAGTGGTTAGAAAGACCTTCTACATTGCCCACCTGATCATGAAGGGATTCACATCCAGATCTAGTGAGGTCATTGTTCCCCTGTACTCTTCACTTATCAGACCAATGATCGAGTACAATGCCCCATTCGGGATGTATCTCACCCGACATCTGCAGCAATTGGAGAGACCCCAAAAGTTCCTCACCAAAAGGATAAAGGGACTCCAAAATCTGTCATATGCTGCCAGATTGAAGAAACTCCAGCTCTATTCAGTCGCATACCGTCTGCTCAGAGGTGACATGTGCCTGACATACAAGGCCATGTCCAACCCGGAATTAATGGACATGCTCCACCTCAAAAATCCAAATCCACCAAAACCACTAGAGCAAGCGACTTAAACCTTAGCACGGATATAAATAGGATGTGCTGGAGGGATAGATTTATCACTCAGAGACTCCCTATGCTGTGGAATAAAATCCCGGTCCATGTGAGGCAGAGCACCTCGCTGACTCTGTTCAAGAGAAATCTAGACCTGTGGATGGGAGATCGTAGGTTTACCCCAGGAATCATCTCTGTGTCACTGCTGGACAGAGGCACAACAAACTAATGGGCACAGTATTTTTTCATATAAGGGGTGGCGTAAGCCACAATAATTTGGGCTAGGCTTATAAATGCCTTAGGGCAGATAGCCTAGTATAAACCTATGAACCTATGAACCTATGAACATTAATGCTTACATACTGCTACAGTCTGTGGCAAGGCCATTTTTTAAAACTGATAAAAAACGTGAATGCAGTGCGTCTGTGACACAGCAATTTGCACATTATTTTGGATGCCACTGGATCACAAAGCTGCAAGTTCTATCCCCACACCAGGAACCTGAGTTCAGATTTTAGTACTGACATTACAGGCAAGGACAATAGAAGATGTATACTCTCAGTCTTGAGCTTCCTATTTTGAATGGGACATTACATTGTGGACACGCCTGCCTGAGTTAGTGCTAGTTTAGAAACATGTTAAAGCTCAGCCTGCAGTGTTTGACAAAACATAGGATGAGTTTCCCCATTCACTGTAACTATCATCCTGGTTCTTGAATAAAACAGGTTTCAAGTAGATCAGTTCACTTGTCAAGTCATTAAATAAATAAATAAAACTGAAGTGTGAAGAAGGAATGGACTGGGCTTTTCTTATCTACCAGTAGTTTATACAGCTCACTGTCTTTTATCATCCTGATGTACTAATGAAATATGCAGAAGAATGCCTTTCCTTACCAGTTTGGAAGCTATGCCACAGTGTAAGTGTCCCTATCAGTCTGCTAAGCAGAACAGAGACTGCATAAAGTTTTACATGCTTTTGCAGGCGAGGGTGGCAGGAGAAGGAATACAGGTGGTGAAAGGTATAAAATGACTGCTGTAATTTACAAAAAGGATTTTTTCTAAACTAGCCAATATAAAATAACGTATATAGTCCCAAAGGCACGGCTTCATTTGTAAACCATTGCTTCATTAGTTTGTTAGTTATTACTGGTGTGCACCAGTCAAATTTCAGTACAAAGATTCTGCTTTTCAACATACCTGCTTAGTGACAGTATAAACTATAACATGGTCTTGTATGGCCATTTTGTTATATAAACTGCAACTTTATTCCCATATGGAGTTCACTTTAGGAACTTTGAATATACTTCAGAAGTTCAATGAAGATTAAATGTTAAAATGTCTGTACCAGGAGCAAATCTCAAGATAATCCTGTATAGCTGTGCAGAATGCAGATATAAAGGCTGCCTTGAGATTCTATTTTTTTATACTAAGCTGATCCATGTGACAGATTTCTCAAAACACTTGCTTTTATCCAAAGAATGAACAACTGGGATTTTAAGAGCTGTGAATGTGTCATACGTAGGAAATTCTAACTCAGGACTTTAAAAGGAAAATATGTTGCATCTTTCTTTTTTCTTTCTTGTTAAATCTTCTGATTCTTGAATTTGAAAGCTAGATATAAACATATCACATATTCTTGAGGTTTTGCTACTTTAAAATTTTGCTGGTTTTAAAGGAGAAAACTCGGTGTTCACCTTAAGTGTATAAACTGAAATGTAGATTGCAAATTAGCACTGTTTTTTAATTTAAGTGTACAAACTGCAGTTAAATCTGCAAATTAGTACCTAATGTATAATGTTGTTTTGGTTTAACATTTTATAACATATTAGTTAATAATCAAAACCCACATCACAGGTAGCAAACTAGATTTATCCCTATGCAACCCAAATGTACACTAAGTGTTTGTATACAGTTCCATCATAAAGTAGCACAGTTATAATGGACTGTACATTACCTCAATCAAGAGCAGACCAGGAGGGGTGATCACCCAGGTAGTCATCAGAGGTGGTTTGATATTTTATCTCTTTTCTCCCTGTCCCTAATTACTAAGCTGAGCCATGTGAGCAATTTCTGTAAATACTTGTTTTTAGCGAAAGAATGAGCAACTGGGATTTTAAGAGCTGTGAATATGTCATACCTAGGAATTTCTAATTCAAGTCTTTAAAAAGAAGATATGTTGGATTTTTTTTAAATCTTCTGATTCCTGAATTTGAAAGGCAGACAGACAGACGCATGCCATGTGTTCTTGGGGTTTAGCTCCTTTAAGATCTTGTTGATTTTATAGGAAAGATAACTCTGTGTTCACTTTAAGTGTATAAACTGCAATTTAGATTCCAAATTAGCACTGTGAAAGATACCAGGGCAGGGTTATATAATGGGCAGATGGTGGAGGATGTTCTTTCACTTCTGCAAGGGTATTCCCTTCAAGAACCCAGGTCCCTCCCCTGCAGCATGAGTAGTCATCTGTCCAGTCTCTACCAGTGAGATCACCCACCCTGTGCATCTCTGAATGCCAACAAACCCCATCCATTCCCCCCAACAGAGGTAAGCAGGCCAAGCTTCTTCACTCCTCCCTCTCTCTTTTAGATCCCCCAGTGCCACGGTTGATAATCAAACCCTGGTCGCCTACGTTGCAGTCCAGGTTCCATCCATTTGTGTCACAGGACTGAGTTAGAATATACTGGCATTAGATTTTATATCAAAGGGGAGGGGAGAGCTCAAATGTTAAGCAGATTTACTAACCAGGTATTGTAACCGAGTATGGAAAGGACTTAACACCCTGCTTTCACTAGCACTGAAAATAACATGAGAGAGACGGACTGTGGATTGTAAGTCAACATCAGATAACGTGAAGCACAGGTGTCACTGGTGGATCCACCTTCATCACTGTCTGGTCAGTAAGAGTCTTTTCAAAGGAAGACATACTCAACCACATGAACATGAAAATATTACAGAAGTCTATTACAATTAATACTACAGTCTGACTTACTGTAGAACCTGATAACCTTCATTTTATTATTATTCTTTTCTTGTAATTCTGAAACTTAATTTGTAATTCATTTAAAATTATACAAAACCAACAGAAAATGAATACATTTTTTACTGGGACAGACCATTTTTCTGCCTGACAATTAGTAATTACTTCTTACTGTTACTTCTAGATTTTCAATAGCTGCAATAACTCTTACAAATGTCTTTCTAATCTTCTTCCCTTTGTAAGATTTGATGAATCCATGCATCATATTATACACACGCACACACACATATACATATATACATATATATATATATATATATATATATATATATATATATATATGGGTCTATTTCATAAAATTGAAATTTCACAACGTTGAATTTCATAACATTGAGACTAAAACATTTAAATCCCAAAACACTGAAAACCCAAAACATTGAACTCAGAACACTGAAAGTGTGCTTCATAACATTGAAAACTACAATGCATATGTAAATAACATTCTCTAAACCTACAACAACACCTAACTAACAAATACACTTTCTGTTACGTTTCTACTGTATCGTGAGGTTAGGAAATTAACTTTTTTCCACTGTAGTGCGTTCTTGGAGTTGGTATATTTAATTTATAGTGGGTGTGGGGGGTGCAGGGGGGGCTTGCCGCCCTGCAGAAACATAGTAGAAAGTGTGTTTTTTAGGTGTAGTAGGTGGAAGGGATCTTATTTACTTGTGCAATGTAGTTTTCAATGTTATGAAGCACACTTCAATGTTTTGTGTTTTCAGTGTTTTGAATTTTTGATGTTATGGTCTCAATGTTATGAAATTCAATGTTATGAAATGTTAATGTTATAAAGTAGACCCCCATATGGATCCCCTTCAAAACATTGAATGTTCATAACGTCTAAGCTCATAACATTGAGACCATAACATCTAAAACCCATAACGTCTAAAACTCATAACATCGAATTTCATAACACTGAAGCTTTGCATCACAACTTCAAAACCTAGAAATCACATGTAAATAACATCCCTTCCACCTAAAACAACACCAAAGTAGTAAACACACTTTGTACTCTGTTTCTGCAGGGGGACAAGCCCCCTCCACCCCCCACACCCCCCCATAAATTAAATATACCAACTCTGAGAATGCACTACAGTGGGGTTAGGAAATTAAATTTTTCCCCACTGTAGTGCCCCCCTGCAGAAACGTAGTACAAAATGTGTTTACTACTTTGGTGTTGTTTTAGGTGGAGGGGATGTTTTTTACATGTGATTTGTAGGTTTTGAAGTTGTGATGCAAAGTTTCAGTGTTATGAAATTCGATGTTATGAGTTTTAGATGTTAGAATGCTTTGAGCTTAGATGTTATGACCATTCAATGTTTTGAAGGGGATCTGTATGTGTGCGTGCGTGTGTGTAGGCAACCAACAAGCACCATAAACAGCAAACTACAAAAACCTGACAAAATAACCCCAAAACAAACATTACCGACCAATACAAAACACCACTATAAATACCATTGTAAAAAAAATACCCTGCAGAGCATTGCAAAATAAGTATTTTATGCAATGAGGCAAGCCCCCTCCACACTCTCACATGTGTGGGAGAGAAGCTCCACACCCCCCAAGACTTAAATATACCAACACCACAGTCACATCAACTTGAAAAGGGGAGTTCTCTCCCTATCTGAACAATTTACCTGTACTTCAAAACAAATGAACCAGCAAACATATTCACATGCAAATGCCCTCTGCAACATCAGCAAGCACCCTAACACACACACACACACACACACACACACACACACACACACACACACACACACACACACACACACACATTCAGACTATGACTACTAAACTGTTGGATCCTCCCTACCTGTCCATGTGCACTCAGAATGAATTGACATGGAATAAAAAAAAAGTAGTTGGATCGATATATAGATTATGTGAGCTCACTGTGCTTTAAGGTCCTTTAAGATCTTTTTATTGCTGGAATCAAATCATATAAGTTACAAAAGTTAGGTGAACACTTTTGTCCAAAGTGGGGTCTTCATTTGTCCATTAGATTAATATTAAAGCTATACATCTTAAATGAAGCTTAGTATCAACTACCAGTCAAGATTCTAGATGAGAGAAATCAGTCAATAGGAAATTTGAGAAGTATGGAAACCAAAGTGGGAACTGGGCTGAAAGGGGAGAAGAATGCTAATTGTTAACCCCCTAATGAAGTTGGCACCAGAAAGTCCCAGCAAGGTGTTGATAACAAATTCATAGAAAAGTTCTTATTTCAACGGATACATGCAGTGAAACTGCAACTAGCAGAACAACCTATATGAAGTGAGAAATTTGTCTTTTAAATCTGTGCCTGTAAACAACCATAAAGGTTCTGAGGTTTGCAACTGCAATAATACAAAATCAACGTAAATGACACTAATTATAGGGGGGAAAGTGTAGATGGAATACAGCTGGAAGACTGGGTCATAGGAATATCTTCAGAATGGTAGCTCAGGTGTCAAGCTATGGCAGGACTGCTGTGCGTAAAGAACACGTTACCAGAATGAACCAGAACCAGAGTAGTTGTCAGCTTGAGTGAGGGAAATCACCAGATCTCTAAAGCCCAACCAAAAATTAACTAATAGATACTTAGGAATAACAGGTGTCCTAAATTCTGCCATATCCTAAACCACTATATATATATATATATATATATATATATATATATATATATATTATATAAAAAAACTCACCAAGAGTAAACAATCAATCAACCAATGAGGAAGCCTTGAAAAATGGGCAAACCACTCAAATTTCTGTAAGCTACTGTCGAGGTGTTTCTTTGATGGAGTGCTTCTAAAGAAGACAGCAATGCCAGTGTGTTCTCCATGTACAGAAAGTCAAACGGGGAATACACCCTACAGCCATAGCAGGGAAATTCTTTTTATGGCTCAAGAATTCTACCAAAGTGAAAGGACTGCAAGAAAAGTGACAATCACCTCTGGTCTACTGTTAGCCAGAGTCATTTTCAAATCCTAGACTGTGCCTCTTCTTACTTTAGACAAATTTTAACCCTCCCCCTGCCACAGTTAGACCTTCAGTATAGCAATTTTGATGGGACCTCTTCAAAGGCCAAAGCTTAACTGAAACTCTAGTGATAAAATAAGCATTTTAAAAGCTAAAAGAGAGGACAGTATAAAACCAGTAACAGTTATTGTGGAAGAGTAAGGTCACAGAGGGATAAAACACCAGCAAGACAGAAGTGGAGAGAAACCAGCCAAACATGCCCTTCATAACTCTCACTACATTCTAGGGGAAAGGAACAAAAAAAAAATCACTGGCTTGAATCCACTGGAATAAGGGTGGGTATCACTGAAAAAGAAAATCAGGCCAGGACTCAGGGCTGCAAATTATGGTAAAAAGCCCAAACTAGGGCATCCAGTGTGTAAGGCCAGACCACACAAGCTGGCCACTTGCTGCCCAGTAGGAGAAAGTATACTTTGTGTGATTCTGATGACATGGGGAAAAAATCTAATTCTTAGTCCAAACTGAATGAGAAAACAGACAGGTTCTAAGACCTCAGAAGGGCCTCACTGAGACATATGCCTGGTGTCAGAGCCATGGCCTCAAGCTCAATGCCAAAAGGTGCAGTGTCATCCCCTTTGGTAAAAACTCTGTACCCATGAACTACCACATAAGTAGATTTCTGCCTAACACCGAATGCGTGATAAGAGACCTTGGGACCCAGGTGGACAGTAGTCTCTCCTTTGATAGTCACATCGCCACAGTAGTCAGGAAACCCTTCTACGTGGCACACCTCATCATAAAAGTGTTCTCATCCAGGAAAAAAAAGAGGTCATTGTTCCCCTCTACTCGTCATTCATTAGACCCATTATACAGTAGAACGCCCCTTTTGGAATGTACCTCACAAGACATCTGCAGCAGCTGGAAAGGCCACAGAAGTACCTCACAAAGACTACTACTGGCCTCAAAAAGATGCCCGACACTGATCGCCTCAAAAATCTCCAGCTTTACTCCGTAGCATATCGCCTACTCCGAGGTGATCTCTGCCTAACATATAAAGCTAGGTCAAACCCAGAGCTGTTGAACATGCTACACCTAAATAAATCCCAATCCCGCCAAGCTACACGCTCTAGGGACCTAAACCTTTTCACCACAACAAACAGGACACGCTGGAGGGATAGATTCCTGTCCCAGAGACTTCCTATACTCTGGAACAAGCTACCCATCTATGTCAAGCAAAGTTCTTCATTAGCACTCTTCAAGAAAAATCTTGATGAGTGGATGGGAAATGGGAAATAGGAAATACACCCCGGGGATCACTTCTGTGTCTCTGCTGGACAGTGGCATAGGAAAATAACTTTCTTGGGTGGCGTAAGCTATAGAACCTTGCTGGTTAGGCTTATGTAGGCCCTTGGGCTGATAGCCTAGTGCCTACCTATGAACATATATCCTGTAACAAATGTACATTTGCAAGCTAAAGAGAAGATTGAGCCAGAAGAAAACTATACAGAATAAAAACTACAAAATAAAGATATAACTTATATATACAGATATAACTAAAATAAAAATAAAAGATACAGAGTTCAATAACCAAGGTGTAGTCTAAAACCTATATCACAAAATGGTCAGTAGTCTGAAAGCCCAGGATCACTGATAAGGAAGGCAATCTCTAGCATGTAGTCCAAATGAATTATTGGCCTCTTCCCATTTGATTACTTTTCCCTCCAAATATCTTAGTTCCTTTGCAAGTTTTCTCCAGTAAATTCTAGCTCCCCTCTTGCCTATTCTCTGTACTCCTAATTGCAGTCATCCCTATTGGCAGAATCTCCTTCCTTTATTCCTGTGATGGCTTAGTTCTTAGAATAGTTTCTGTTACTTTATGAATATAATATTCTGTATGGTTATTGCTATTCTCCATAAGGATATGCATCAAAAATCCCAGTTTCTCCCTATTTCCTGAGCTTCCCCCATTTCATCATCACTCCTTTCCTCTTTGAATTATAGCTTTCCACTCGTGCTATGTATAGGAGCCTTAGCTGTGTAGCTCTGAAATAACCCTTCAAATCAGGTAATCCCAAACCACCTTGCTCTACTGGAAGTATCAACTTATCCCACTTAACACATGCCCTCTTCCCCTCCCAGATAAAATCCTTCAACTCTTTAGTAATTGCTATCCATAACATTTCCTCTGTTTGAGAAAAATATGCCTGACCTGTGTATAAAACTAAAAAAAAAAAAAACTAAATACATTTCGCTGCTTGTATTTTGCTATCCATATCCATAAAACAGAGGTTCCAGTTTCCCAATCTGTGTTATCTTTGTTTAGTCTCTTCCCACATATCCTTACCTGCCATAACAGAATCCTTTTTAATCCATACTCCTAAGTATTTAATTTTATCATATCCCCATAAATATGGGTACAGTAGACTCTTTCTTATCTGGTATCAATGGGACTGGACCTTAGGCTGGATAAAAGAATGGTTGGTTAATCAGAAAAAGCATACAAAATAACATTTATACGTTATAAATCATCTAGAATAACAGGATTTGTATTAGTATGCATTTTTCTAATGAATATGAAGTCTAAAACTCAAATGTCTGCCATTATTTAGTCCACAGGAGGTGGAAGTGTTGTTCTTCTCTGTTGTCTTTTGCTAGGGCTATGGCAGAAATTTGATGGCTGGTTAAAAAAAAAAGTCCGGATAAGAGGGAGTCTACTATATTGCTGAACCAATTTCTGTGGGTACATAAGTTTGAAAATGTTTTATCTTCATTAATTTTCTATCCTGAAAGGACCTGAAACTGTCTCAGAATATTTCATAACACTGAAATGCACTTTTCTTGTTTTATCAGGTACAAAATAATATCTACAAATAAAGCCAAATTTTCTCTTTTAACATATCAACTGTATTATTCAATTTCTGAATCCCTTATTTATTTATTTTACCAATGGTTCTAAATATAAGGAAAATAAGAAAGGGGAAAGGGGACACCTCTGCCTGGTTCTTCTGCTAAAACAGAACTTATCAGAGAAGAACCCCCCCCCCGCACCTTAATTCACACCTCTGATCTCTCATATATCTTCCTAATCAACCTTATAATTTTATCAGGAAATGCAAATGCTTCCATTGCCTTACTCATACAATCCCAGGTTATTCTGTTGAATTCTTTCTCTGCATCAAGACCCACCAACAACAGTGGTATTTTCTTACATTCTGCTTCCTTCTGGATCATCATTGTTCTGTTAATGTTATCAAAGGTTTGCCTCCCCTCCACAAAACCATATAGATCCATATCTATCAATTTTGCCATCACCATTGCCATTCTTTTAGCCCTTATAGATGTAAAGACTTTCTAATCCTGGTTTAGAATAGAAATGGGCCTACATGAAGTTGGATGTGATGGGTCTCTCAGATAAACTATTTAGGTAAAACAGCCACCATAGCTTTCGTCCACAATGTTGGTGCTTCTCCTCCATTTAAAATGCTATTATAGGTTGATAGGTTGGTACTAGACTATCGGTCCTAGGGCCTATACAAGCCTAGCCATAACAATTCCCTGGCTATTTCTTCCCATACTATTTACTTCCCTGGACCCCTGTCTAGCAGGGTGACTGACGTGATCCCCGGGGTGAATTTCCTTTCTCCCACCTAATCATCATGGTTCCTTTTGAAGAGGGCCAAAGAGGCACTCTGCTTGACATGTATGGGCAGTCTGTTCCAGGGTCTGGGGAGTCTCTGGGTCAGGAACCTATCCCTCCAGCATGTTTTGTTTATTGTGATGACAAGGTTTAGATCCCTGGAGCGTGTGGCTCTGAGGGATTGGGATTTCTTTAAGTGTAGCATGTCCAACAACTCTGGGTTTGACATGACCTTGTATGTTAAGCAGAGATTGCCTCTGAGTGGACGATATGCGACAGAGTATAGCTGGAGTTTTTTAAGGCAGTCAGCGTAGGGCATCTGCTTTAGGCCTGTGATTTTTTTAGTGAGGTATTTCTGTGGCCTTTCCAGTTGTTGCAGATGTCTTGAGAGGTACATACCAAACGGGGCATTGTATTCTATAATTGGTCTAATAAGGGATGAGTACAGTGGGACAATGACCTCCTTTTTTCCTGGATGAAAAGCCCTTAGTGATGAGGTGTGCCACATAGGATATCCTGACTGTTGTGGTGATGTGGTTATCGAAGGTGAGACCACTGTCCACCTGTGTTCCTAAGTCTCTTATCACATATTTGGTGTTTAGTGTACTGCCACCTATGTGGTAATTCACGGGTACATGTTTTTTCCCAAAGGGGATAACTATACATTTCTTGGCATTGAGCTTGAGCCCATGGCTCTGGCACCAAGCATCTGTTTCTGTAAGGCCCTTTTGTAGAGTATCCACATCATTTGGGGATTCAATAATGGCTCCCAGTTTGCAGTCATCTGCGAACTTTGTTAGCCAGAGTCCCTTAGTGTTGGGCCTGTACGTCAGGGAAGTAGATGCCAAACAAGAGTGGTCACAGGACTGAACCCTGAGGTACTCCACTTGTCACTTGTCTGAAGCTGGATTTGGAGTTGTCTACTTTTACACTGTGAGTTCTTTCAGTAAGCCAGTAATGCAACCCATCAAGTGACATAGGGATTAATGCCCAGCTTAGTAAGTCTATCTATGATTCCAGAGTGGGGGATGGTGTCAAAGGCTTTGGCGAGGTCCATATAGGCTGTGTGGACTGCCTTACCCTCGTCCATGGCTCTGGAGACTGATTCGAAGAAGTCAATCAGGTTCAGGAGACAAGATCAGCCCTTCACAAACCCAAAATGGGTGGGGTCCAGTGTTTGAAGGTTGCCAGTGTCTTTGTTTATAAGTTCCATGATAATATGTTCCATGGTCTTGCAGATCAGGCTTGTCAGACTGATGGGGTGGTAGTTCCTGGGATCCAAGGTGGATCCCCCCTTGAGGAGTGGGATAACTATAGCTGTGCACCATTCAGTGGGCATGAAGCCTGAAGTGAGGCTATGATTAAACATGACACTTAGGTGAGGTGCCAGTTCATTTTGTAGTTCATGTAGTACACTGCCTGGGATATCATATGGTCCCATGGATGCTGTATTCTTAGCTTTGGAGAGTACATCTTTTACCTGTGTGGCCGTGGAATTTAGCAATCTTCCAGTATTGAGATGGGCCGTTCAGGGGGTGAGAGGGGGGGGGTGAAGTTGACACTGAATTGATCTGCCAGGATAATTTAATGCCATTCTGTTGCAGCTCAGAACAGATCTGAGCATTGCCATTTAGATTCTTGACATAGTTATAAAATGCCTTGTGGTTGTCTTTGGAATCTTTGGCAATTTTATTTTCGTAACTAGTTTTGGAGGATTTTATGAGGGATCTCAGCTTCTTACTGAGGCTGGTAAGGGAGTTTTTTGTATCCTGGGATTTTCCTCTTTTCTGTAACAGTTTTTTCCAGATCTTTAGCACTTTTTTTCCTTCCTAGCTTCCAGTCTTCCACAAGAATACCATCTATTCCTGGAGACAATCCTATAGACTACTTACACAAAACCATTTTAACTCATTTCCTGCTATCATACCCGTTAGTAATAATCGAGTCTCATCTACTTCTAACCTTGGCATATTTAATTATCCCATAAACATTTCCATTCATACTTTTTTTTATTTCCACATGCTCTGCTTTATACAGATTTTCATAAAAATACCAAAATATTATTAATACTTCTAAAGGATTCCTGGTAATTTTCCTTGTTATAGGTTCCTAAGCTCGGCAACAACCCTTTCTACTTTCTGTTGCCTGAGTCACTGTGCTAAAAACTATTACGATCTGGAGTTATTATCAAAAAAAAAAAGTTGCTTAAGAGCAATCTTTCTAAACTCATGCACACTATCAAGGTAATCTCTTATTTTCTATTTAGAACGCTGCAGTTGCGCCTCTTCTTGTTCTGTGAGACTGCCCATATTCTGCAATACTTTAACCTTTGTCTGTCCCTCTAAATAATTCTTGATACTTTTTAACCATATATGTTTTTCTTTTATTTCCACCCTATTTTTAAGCTCCACTTCCATTTTATCTCACTCCCCATATATTTTCTGAAGAAAGTTTTACATTCCCTAATAACTCCTGAGTAGTTTCCACAATCCATTCCTTAAATTCCTCTTTAACACATAGGTGGGGAAGCATAGTGTCTCATTTTTATTTCATTACTCTGGATTTTCATTTTAGTTATTATTCGTGTGTGATCTGAAATATTTATTGGATGTGTATCCAAACTTTCAATTAAATGCACATGTTCGTGTGAAATATAATTTCTGTCTAGTCTAGTTCAGTTTTTGTACTTTGGGATATAAAATGTAAATTCACTCTGAGCTCCTACTTCCGAATTCAAATCTTCTATACTAAATATTTTCATAAATTTCTTCAAAAATCTACCCTTTTTTATATTTTCCCCTTCTAGTCACCCCAGATACATACTTACTGTTGCAAATCAAATTCCAGTCCCCACCTATAAGTAATATTCCCTGCTGAAAGCTGATTATTTCTCCAAAACTTTTCTTAAGTTCCATTATAGCAGTTTTAGGTGGAATATAAATACATGCCAGCATAATCCTCCTCCCTTGCCAGTAGGCTCTTACTACTACAAATCTACCATTATTATTTTTCCTCTAATATCACTATTGGAACTCCTCTAGCATTTAGCATAAGTACTCCCTTTTTCCTTTGTCCCAGATATTCCACTGAATAACCATCCTGAAATCTTTTCTTTATCAAATTTGTATGCTCATTTCTTTCCAAATGCGTCTCCTACAGCATAGCTATTTGCACTTTGCATTTTAATATAATTCTGTACTTTTTCTTTTTTGTATACATCTGTGAGACCATTCACATTTAAAGATATAATAGTGTTGTCATCATGATAAGAAGTTATTATTCCCATCTGTTATGTATAACAGCTTTTTTTCAATATTAAGTTTTATCTTTTGTGTTACATGCATACACTGATGTTTGGCAGGCCAATCTTTTATATAGTTGTTTCTTGTCATATAGGTTCATAGATTAGTACTAAGCTAACTGCCCTTGCGAGCCATTTTAAGCCTAGCCAATTATCCCTTGTGAGACTCAAACCCTGCACCTTGTGTTTGCAAGGCAAGCACCTTAACCATTATGCCACCCTATCCTTCACATATCCACTTGAACTCGTGTCACATCTTACAAGACTTTTTGTTTTAATTAAAACCATCAGACAAAAAAAAAAACATCCCCGTAACATATAAAAACAAAACATACAAAAATATGCACATCTTCAAATAATGAAGTTTAACCCTTCTAATACAAACAATTGTCCCATATTGACAGCTACACTCACATACTTGAATTGACCTATAATGAAGATTATCAATGCTAAGATGCATGGTACAGCCTGTATTTTTACTTACACTGAGGGCTGTCTGTTTTTGCCTTATCTTGAATGCTGCCTTATCTTGAATGCTTTCAGAAAATATTACTTCCTAACCATTAAAAGAAAAAAGTATTATGTTTTATTGTCCTTATCAGCTTGTCTCAATAAAAACATGAGAACGATATATACAGTTGTCTTCAGCTAGAAGCTTCTCAAGTTGCATTCTGAACATCTATTTGATAGAGGAAGACCTTTAATTGCATTCTGTGTTCTTTTATTTATTTGCTTCCCCTTAAAACCTGTTATTAGATCAAGGCAAGGAACTTAATCCAGTCCTTCCCCTATGCAAAAATAAGGAAAGCATATCAGTTTTACTTATATCATGCTCTTTTGTACAGGCTTTCTTCTCTTTTTACATTGCAATGCCAACATTTCTTAAAACTGAGCAAGAAGAAAGAAAGAAAGAAACAAAGTAGAATGGGGAAAAGGGCCACTTGTTTACTTTAGTATCCCTATTACACAAGCCATGTCTTGCACCACAGATAGAGCTTGAACTGCTTTTTGCTGAACAGCTACAGTATTCTTCCCATCCAGTGTTTTCTACTCTCTTTTTGTGATTAATTTCCTTTCAGGTTCTCTAAATTTCTTCTTTGCTAGCATCCAGGCAGTGCACTTACTAGCCAGTATCTGAAATTTACCCAAAAAAGACAAATTCATTGGCTCTTTCTTCTGAGTTTCTGTTTTCACACTGGGAGAGTTGAAATTAAGCTGTTACTCAGTATGCAACCATCTTGGAAGTCCTGGAAGTGGACTATTATTGTCTCTATACCAAAGGAAGGGGAAAAAGCAATCTGTCCTGAATCTTATTGCCCCGTATCAACTTTGAATCATGATTCTAAGGTATTTTTTGTTATTTTGGAAAAAATATTAGTGCCATTCATTTTCTCTTTAGTGCAGAGTGATCAGTGTGGTTTTATAGAAAGGTGTTAGATATTTGACAATACTCTATGTTTACACTATTCTAATCTTGGAAAACTCCCAAGAAACTAGAAGATCCTTTTTACTTTTAAACTTAGACACAGCAAAAGTGATCAGTAGAGTAGAGTAGAACTTTCTTTACCTGCTCTTAAAGAAGATGGCATTCCCTCAGTCATTTATAGAACTCCTACAAAAGTTATATGAAGGGTATAACACCTCTGTTAAAACTCCTTTTAGTTTGTCTGAACCCTTTTATATAATGATTGGGACTAGACAGAGCTGTCCATTGTCCCCCCTTCTTTTTGCACTGTATTTATTATTTATTTATTTTATTTTACATTTGTTTACTGGGAAAGTCCAACTGGACACAGGTCTATTTTCAGCAGAGGCCCGGGGAGAAAAGCTCCACAATACAATACAGTACATGAGAGAAGAAAAAAAAATAGAGCATACTTATAGCAAACATACACAATATGTTAGAGATTAACAATTCTTATACTAGACAATCATTGTGGTACATAATAACATAAAACAGCATTTGTATTACTTTATAGATATAAGTTTTGTCAAGTAAATATCAACGGGTTCACAAGATTTCAAGGGAACTGTTTATACTTAGCTATACGCAGAAACATTCTCTTAGTTTGGGTTAGCCTGGTGAGTGGCATGAACATAGGCAGTCACTTAAATAGTGGGTTTTCAGGAGTTTTTTGAAATGAATAAAGGATGTGGTAGAAGTTATTTGGCTTGGTAGTGTGTTCCAGGTTTTAGCAATGATGCTGGCAAAGAGGGATTTACCGGCATTTCTATGTTGGATGACAGTTATGAGGTTCTGGTTACTAGATCTTAAGACTCTACAGGGAGTGTGGGGACTGAATTAGATGCTAAAGTGCTGGGGTTTTCTCAGGAAGGTAGTACAGTTTGTGTGCTATAGAGAGTTGATTGAGTAGAAGTATATGAGGCAACTCAAGCCAGTTAAGCTGCTTAAGGGATAGACAGTGGTGAGACCTATATGATGATTCAGTAGCAAACTTGGCAATCTTGTTGTAGCAAGATTCCATTTTATTTAGATCAGTTTTGTGGAGATTAGTCAAGATGGGAGAGGCATAGAGGAGGGTGGATAAAAGACAAATCCTTGCGATGGTTGCTTTGGTGTTTTTAGTCATAAATTGTTTGTGCCTGTAGAGGGGTCCAGTTTTTTTATTAACTCTCTTGATGGTTTGTGCTATGTGAATGTCGAACCTCAGGTTATTGTCTATTTCTACACCTAGCAGTTTAGTGTGTGTGGTTGGACTAATTTGAATGTTTTATTTAGAGTAGATGGTGAAATAACTATTTAGGGGAGGAGATCTGCCTGGGCTGAAAATAATTAGTTTGCTTTTTTTGGGATTAAGAAGTTTGATGTTAGTGAACCAAGTTTTGGCTAGGGTGAAGTTATTTTGGGTTACAGTTTGTAGTTCACTTTGGGTGGGGGAAGCACATATAAGTGTGGTGTCATCTGCATATTGTGCGGCTGAGGCAGTGGGTGAGGATGAAGAGATCTTGTTAATAAATAAAGAGAACAGCAAAGGGCCAAGGATGGATCCTTGAGGGACTCCTATGGTAACTGGTAACAGGGGGGACAGTTGTCCCTGCCATAGGACTGCTTGCTGATGGTCAGATAAGTAGCTGTTGAACCATGATATAGAGGGGGGACTTATATTTAGAGTAGACAGAGTTTCAAGAAGCATACTGTGATTTACCATGTCAAAGGCTTTTGATAAGTCTAAGAATATGGAAGAAACAAATAGACCCTTGTTTCTCTGGTGGTTAACTATATTGGTGAATGGTAGTAATGCTGTGGTGGTGCTATCGGAAGGTCTAAAGCCATGCTGGGATATGGAGAGTAGGTTGTTATTTTGGAGGTACTGCATTAGTTGATTATGAACAACTCTTTCTAATATTTTGGATAAAGGTGATAGGATTGCTATTGGGTGATAATTGGTGAGCTCTAAGGAGTTACCTCCTTGGTACAGTGTAATAATATGTGATGTTTTCCATGAGGTGGGAACTTTGCATTCTAATAGAGATCTATTTATGAGAATAGAGGCAGGATAGGCTATAGCTTCAGCTGATATCTGAAGGAAGTCTGCTGGTAGCATATCAGCTGCTAGAGTGGTTGGTTTAAGTTTCCTAAGGAGTTTAGAAATTGTCTTGGTGGACATGGAGTGAAGGTGAAAACTGGCTTTATTGTTTTGTATATTGGGATGGATTGGTGTAGTTATTGGTGTGGGGCTGCTAATGCTATTTTGGGCATTGGCAAGAGTCTGGACTGTTTCAATAAAGAATTTGTTAAATTGAGTGGGAATGTTTTCATGGTTATTTGGTAGCACAGGGGTTGGAGCAGTGGACTTTCCTGGGTGTAGTATACCATTTATTGTGGCCCAGAATTTTTGGGGATTATGAGCATATTTTTCTTGCATATTTTTTATAGTAGCTAGATTTGTCTAGTTTGATTTGTTTTTTTTGGCTTTGTTTTGTCTCAAGGTAGTGGTTTTGTTTTTTTTTTGTATTGAATCAAGGCCTTGTCCCCTTCTTTCATTATAGTTTTAGTATCCTTTCTTAGCCATCGGGCATAGTCAGTTTTTATTCTAATGGTTCTGGGGGGTGCATGATGATTTAAGATTTTTATGAAGGTTGTGTTAAAGTATTTGATGGCTTTGTCTAGAGATAGTTGTTTTAGGGGCGTCCAGTTGCAGCTTTTTAGTGCATTGATGAAGTCAGTAGCTATAAAGGTCTTTTTGTTTCAAACTACTCTGAGGATAGGTTGGCTGATGATTTGGGATCTGTTCCTAATTAGGTCGGCTGGATGATGGTAACTTAGAGTATCTGGAAGACAGCCAGATTGCTGTGCAAGAGTGGGGTCAGATACCAGGATCCAGTCTAAGATGGACTGGCGTTTGGATGCTTTGTCAATTCTAGCAGGGGTGGTTATAGTTTGGGTAAACCTGTGGAGGTTAATAAAGGCAGAGGGATTATGACTGGAGCAGTTAAGCCAGTCAATATTGAAGTCCCCTAATAGTATGGTTTCATGTGGTAGGGAACTGGAGATCCAGTTAAGCAGGCTTTCCATGACAGTGATCTTATTGCTTGGTGGGCTATAGCCACCCACAATAATTATGTGTTTGTTGGAATTTATTTTTAATTTGGCAAGGATTAGTTCTACATCTTTGACTTCTTGGTTATTGTAATCTAGTTGTTCTATGGTGAGATGATTCTGGAATAATATTGCAACACCTCCGCCCTTTTTCTCTAATCTGTGTCTTCGGATAATATTATAACCAGGGGCAGTATTCTCATTATTATGGTGTTGTGGTTTGAGCCATGTTTCAGTTAACACAGTGATTTCTGGTTTGTATAGAGCTAGTAGGGCATGAAGGTCCTGAATTTTGTTAAGTATACTTCTTGCATTAATGTTTAAGAAGAGGAGAGCTGAGTTAGGTCTGTGGTATAGGGGATGTAGCTGATTTGAGTTTGGGTTGGCTGATGTTTTGGGTCCTGGATTGGGGTGTATGTCTCCACTACAAGTGATTTTATGGAGTAGGTGTAGACAGAGTTTGATTAATTTATGAAGTATTTTAGTTTGTCTTTGAGAAGAGTGGGGATTAGTTTTGATTGTCAGTTTATTGCATGAGTAAGAGAAGGCTTGGGAGGAGGTATGGTCACATGGTGATTTAGGGACGTTTTTTAGTTTGATGGGATTGGCTATGGATTCTGTTTGCCATGTAGATGTTGTGTGGTTATGAAGCTGAGTGTGGTAGGAGGACAGGATGGAAAGTAGGAGTAGGGTGAAGATTATTAATGGATAGAGTGATGTGTTTAGTAGTTGGGTTAGATATGTGCAAGTCATGTTATTTAGTTTCAGAAAGAAAGGAGTGTATGCAAGGGTAATATCTAAAACTGTATAAGAATGGTGTTGTATTAAAGGTACACTATAAGAGGTGTGGTGGAGTTTGTTGTTGATGGGGGAAGAGATTTGAAGGGATAGGTATCTGAGAGTGTGAGTTATTTTTTATGTGTTAGGGAGCAGCTGTATGGCCAGGCAGAAAGTTACGAGTTCCTCAACATAGTCTGACAACCCCAAACCCAGAATAAAAAAGAGATTAATGTCCATGGAAATGTATAAAGAACAAGAATGATAAACGTCCCCAAATGTCCATACAGCAACGTTTATGCCATGACCTTATACCTACAGCCATTCACTCAGTCCATATGAGAACTTCTATTACAGGGGTATAACTCTGGTGGATTGGACTTCAGACTCTCCCTAGTCACCAGTGATAGTATGGGAAAAAGGGGTTGAAGCTGCGGCTGATTATGCTATCCCTAACCAACCCAGATCCAGGACCTACCAATACTACTCCATGCCATAAGAGATTTCAGAGTGATATCAAGTTATACAGTTTATGTCTCAAAAACAAAAGCAGTTGCAATTAATATAAACAGTGAAAAAGAATCTTTTTCTGGATGGGCAAAATAAGATCAAATACTTGGAGTCTGGATAACAGACACTTGGCAAATATCAGTAGATCTTGCATACAATGAACTACTGAATAAGTTAATTGCTCATTTTCAGGTAGAAGGTATTGACCTTGAACTTTGCTCAGAAACTGCAAACTGTAAATTGGTTTATCTTCCCATTCTTTCTGTACACTATGCAAGCACTGGCCTGTCCTTCTCTGGAGCCAGTTATAAGACATGTCAAAAAGTTCAGTCCCACAGAAGTTTATTAAGTTCCAATGATAAAAACATGAATGCTCGACAAATGAATACATTTTCGTATTAAACTTCATCAGATGCAAAAACCACGTTCACACACCACATAATGCTTTTATACCTTGATAAGGAGTTAACAGTACCAGTCACAATAAAGATGCACGCTGTCAATGTATCACTGTTCCAATCACTGTTATTTAATGTGATCTGTTTAAGTGGTCTTGGAGTAAAGCCTGTGTTGTAATTTACATGGCTATTTCTGAAACTCTTTAAGATGATATTTGCCCGTGACAGGTTCGCTGATTACACTTACGACATCACTCACTTATCTATCACTCATCACTTATAACTGGCACTGTTAACTTATCAAGGTATAAAAGCATTATGTGGTTTGTGAATGGGGTTGAAATGGGAATTCTCTTAGATATATATTTATCTCTCCAACATGTCTTATTTATGTTGCAAGTAAAATGTAAGTGTTTAGATCTAGTAGTTCTGATATTGTTTATTTTGTAGATGTGTAAAATGTTCAGCAGAGCAGGGTCCAGGAATGACTTGCATGCCAGGCATAGATTGCCTTGCAGTAGTCTGTATGAGACAGAGGATAGAAATAGGGCTTTGAGGTGATGTGCATATGACATTGCTTTTATGTCCTGTATTCATTTTGTAAGAAACTTTTGCGGATGTTCCTTTTAATGCTTGTGTCTGGTCAGGTGCACACTGAAGGAGATATTATCCTTAATGATGGGTCTGATGAGGACCAGGTATAGAGCTACAAAGACTTCCCTGGAACTAGTACCATGTCCTTACTTAGAAGTGGTGCAGCATGGAAGGGTTTAATATGAGTATGGAACAGATTAATCTCACAGTGATTTCAGAAGTGTTTATAATATAAAGGATTTCCCTTTAATGCTGAATAGCAACCCTAAGGGGACTGCCAGATTTTAAAAATCACATCCTTGAAACTATTTATCAATCAGACATCATATAGATGGCCATATATAAACAAGGTATGCAGGGAGTGGATGGTAAGGAATGTACATGAGGGCAGAACAATTAGAATGAAATTCACTGCAACTTTGTATACATTGTCTTATAATAATAATAATAACAATAATGATAATACAAATAATGAAAACAATAAATAAATAAAACACCTCTTCAGGAAGACATATGGAATGAACTAGGAGGGAATGGTGCAGACCACCTGGCTATTATATGTCAGAACAATGTGTCGGCTATTATGTGTCAGAACAATGTGTCTCAGGGGGCTTGTCTGATCATGCAAACAGTATTTAATAAACTGTGGGGGTAGAGGTGGACACATGGGTTCAGGCACATGTGCAGAAAAGCAAAAAATGATTTCATGAAGAAGACTGGGAGCGACAGAAAGAAGGCAAGAGGAAACAAGGGCCTCCAGCTAAGAGATAGATGGATTGCATGATAGAAAACCTGCAATAATCAGACATGACTGTTGAAGAAGGTAGAAGAGTGACACTGAATCAAGAGAGGAAAAAACAGTTGACACAATATCGCAGCTCCACGTAGAAAACATGGGAAAATGAAGGTTGATGATGATAGTGGTTATGATGTCGTGGGGAAAGAGTTTGGGACAGACAAGTCAGGCAAAATGCATAGAAGAGAACACACCATCACCACCTTACACAAGGATATTGCATCACTCTGTGACCAGACAAAAAATCTTTTTTTGAGTTAGGTGGTGTAATAATCACTGAGACATAGTAACCTTCACAGACTATGGAACAGTCAAAGCAGTACAACATTTCCAGTAATTAACCAGACTTATACTACAATGGAAAGATGCATTATTTAACAACAGAAGTGCTGGATTGTTCTTGTTTGATAACATTAACGATTGTTACTACAGCTAAAGCAGTCTGCTAGAACAGGAAATAAAAAAGCAGATAAGCTTATTCCCAGGCAATTTTAGCTTAATGCATTTTTTTATTTAACAAGAAGCATCTTTATTAAATTATCACTTACGACACAGGCAATCATACATTTTTATAAATGAAAATACACCATAATGACACTGTCCTAGTTGCATGTATTTTACATCACAGACCATACTGACACAATTTTAGTTGCAAGCATTACACATCACTTATAATCTACCCAATCATTGTCAGTCAAACATTACATTGCTCATTCAAATCATGCCTTTTTTAAACCTTGTTCCTTCTCTGTATGTATTATTCCTACAGTTCCCATTTTTTCCTATGCAATTTACTCCCACCCTTTTCTAAAGATCCCAATTCCAGTTGTTTTATCCCTATTACATATGTTCACTACTAGTAGTACAGTGGGTTTAGACTCTGATTTCCATTTTATAATAATTGCTTTTTTGGCAGCCACCATAATTAGACGCAGCAAGGCCTTACTATGTCTAAGCAATTCCGATTCTGTATCATAGCTCAGAAAAATAATTTCCCTAGTTACACCAATTTGCTCACCCAGTATCTCTGATAGAGTAGTCAGCAGGGAATATTTAAAGTTGGCCAACTCATTTCATTCCCAGAAAATATGTTCCCAATTACTTCTTTCTTCCCCATCACATCTCCAACATTTGCTCTCTGCCTGAGGAAAAATTCTCTGGAATCTACTTGTATAAAAATATCTATGTAAACATTTCCAAGCAAAAATCCTAAATCTTTTAGATTTTGTTGCATATTTGGGAGACAAACATATATCCACCCATTGTTATTTTTTGAGAATTGCTTACCCAATCTGTCTTCCCAATCCTTTTAACCTCCTCTGACTGATTCTTATACTTATCGTGCAATATTTTGTATGCTCTAGGAATTATTCCTTTTTAACAGCAGCTACTGTTCAAGATTCTACTAAAAACTCTACCAGTCCTGATGTTTCGTTTAGGACCCCCCGCATTTGCTTCTCTTTGCCTATACTCATATCAATGCAAATAAATTTTTGGCATCTTTCCATTCTATTACCTTCCCCCGTCTAGTTATTTGCTCCCAATATCTTGGTTCCTTTTCCAGTTTTCTCCAATACATTCCAGCCCCCTCTTGCCTATTGTCTATATCCCTAGTTGCAGTCAACCCTATTGACAGAATCTCCTTTCCTGTGTTGGCTTAGTTCTTAGAATACTTTCTGCTACTTTATGAACATCTATTCTGTATGATTATTTTTTCATCATCACCCCTTTCCACTCTGAATTATAGGTTTCTGCTTGTGCTATGTATAGGAGCCTTAATTGTGCAGTTCTGAAATACCCCTTTAAATCAGGCAATCCCAATCTGGATTGTTCTTTTGGAATAATTAGCTTATCCCACTTGACTCTTGCCATCTTCCCCTCCCAGATAAAATCCTTCAGCTCTTTTTAATTGTTATCCACAACTTATCTTCTGACTGATAAAAATCTGCCTGACTTGTGTACAAGACTAAAGAGACTAAAAACATTTTAACTGCTTGAATCTTATTATCCATATCCATATAACAGAGCTTCCAATTTCTCAGTTTTTGTATTATCTTTTGTTTAGTCTCTTCCTACATATCCTTAGTTGCCACACCGGAATCATTTTTAATCCATATTCCTAAATGCATCAGTTTATCATGTCCTCATAAATATGGATATTGCTGAACCAATTCACGTGTGGGTACATAATTTACCACTATTGCCTTTGTTTTAACTTCATTAATTTTTGTATCCCGAAAAGATATGAAACTGTCTCAAAATGTTCCACAACACTGAAATGTCATTTTCTGGTTTTGTTGGGTATAAAATAATATCATCTGGAAACACAGCCAGCTTTTCTTGACTACCATACTAGTTATATCCTTGAATTTTTGAGTCCCTTATTTTCTTTGCCAGTGATTCTAAATATAATGCAAATAACAAAGGGGAAAGTGCACAACCCTGCCTGGCTCCTCTGCTCAAGCAGAAATTATCATAGAGAAACCCCCCACACACTTTATTTTTACCTCTGATCCCTCATATATCCTCATAATTAATCTTATAATTTTATCAGGGAATGCAAATGCTTCAATCGCCCTGCTTATAAAGTCCCAGCTTACTCTGTATCAAGACCCAATGACAACAGTGGCATTTTCTTACATTCTGCTTCCCTCTGGATCATCACTGTTCTGTTAATGTTATCAAATGTTTGTCTCCCCTCCAAAAAAACACATTGATCCATATCTATCATTTTTGGCATCACATTTGCCATTATGTTAGTCATTATAGACATAAACACTTTACAATCATGGTTTAGTATTGAAATAGGCCTGTATGAAGCTGGATCTGATGGATATGTATCCACTTTAGGTATTACAGCTACCACCACTTTCTTTCAGGATGTTGGTAATTCTCCTCCTCTTAAAATACTGTTAAACAAAACCTTCCAAATCTTTATCAGTCGTTTTCCTTCTAGCTTCCAAACTTTCACAGGAATACCATCTATTCCTGGAGACTTTTCTGTAGATTGGTTATACATCACCATTTTTATCTCATCTCCTTTATCCTGTTAGTAATTTAGCCTCATCTATCTCTAACCTTGGCATATTTAATTGTTCCATAAACATTTCCATTTGTACATTTTCTTGATTTTCATATTTTTCTACTTTATACAGGAAATTCTAAGAAATGCCTTTATTGAATTAACACTTGTGACGCAGGCAAATTTACATACACACAAAAGTAATCAAACTATATTGACAAGTTCATGTTTACAAACATTATACTTTACATATATTGCTATATATGTAAATATATACATCACTAGGTGGGTTGCAAATTGGCTCACAGATAGAACCCACAGTGTGAAAGTAGTGGACTCCAAGTCAGACTGCCAACTAGTCACGAGTGGAGTCCCACAGGGATCGGTCCTGGGTCCTCTCCTGTTTGGCATCTACTTCTCAAAAGTCCAGGCCAACAAGGAGGGACTCTGGCTGACCAAGTTCGCAGATGATTGTAAGCTGGGAGCCATTAGTAATTCCCCAAGTGATGTAGACATCCTACAGAAAGGTCTCACTGAGACCAATGACTGGTGTTGAAACCATGGCCTTAAGCTTAATGCCAAAAAATGTGTCATCATCCCCTTTGGGAAAAATTCAGTTCCCACAAATGACCACACAGATGAGAGCCCACTGAACATTGAAGGAATTATAAGAGATCTGGGGACACAGGTTGACAGCAACCTCTCCTTCGAGCACCACATTGCCACTGTGGTCAGAAAGTCCTTCTATGTAATACACCTCATTACCAAGGGTTTTGCACCCAGGAAGAAAGTGGTCATCATCTCTCTCTCTACTCTTCCGTCATTAGGCCAATCATAGAGTATAATGCCCCATTTCACATGTAACCTCACTAGACACGTGCAACAGCTGGAAAGGCCACAAAAGTACCTCACGAAGAGGATCCTAGGCCTTAAACACATGCCCTCCATGGACAGACTCAAAAAACTCCAGCTATTCTCTGTCTCATATTGTATACTAAGAGGTGATCTCTGCTTGACTTGCAAAGCCATGTCTGACCCAGCTCTGTTAGAAGTGCTACATCTAAAGAAATCCCAATTCCTCCACACCACATGCTCCAGAGACCTCAACCTCATTACCACAAATCAACAGAACATGAGAGGTTCATAACCCAGACACTGCCCATGCTCTGGAACATACTTCCCATACATGTCAAGCAGAGCACCTCACTGGCCCTCTTCAAGAGAAATCTTGATGAGAGGATGGGAAATAGAAAGTTCACCCCAGGGATAACTTCAGTGGCTCTACTTGATAGAGGCACTGGGAACTAACGTCAGGCGGCACAATGCCAGGGCACTTCTATGGGCTAGGCTTGAAAGGTTCCAGGGCCATTAGCCTAGTACACACCTATGAACCTATATCATATAACCTAAGCAACATTACATAAATGATTCAGTTCCTGCCCCCCCCTTTTTAAACAAGAAACATATTTACTAAACCATCACTTACAACATAGTCAATTGTACATTTATATGAATGAAAACAAACCACACGGACACAATCCTAGTTGCAAGCATTGTACATCACCAACCATACTGACACACTCCCAAGTTTGGATTTCTGAAATAGTTCTAATACTTCTACAGGATCTGTTGTTATCCTCCTGATTATAGGCTTCCTAAGCTTGGTGACAGTCCTTTCTACTTTTAGTTGCCTGAGATGTAGTGCTAAACGTTTTTGTGCTCTAGAGCTATTTTATCAAAAAAACAGTTACTTAACAGCAATTTTTCTAAACTCATAAGTATTATCAAGTTAATCCCTTATTTTCTGTTTAGCATTCTGCAGTTGCTTCTCTTCTTGTTCTCTTGAAGTCCCTCTATTTTTCAATACTTTGACATTTGTCACTCCCTCTAAATAATTTCTGTTACTTCTTATCCATATCCCCTTTTTTATTTCTACCCTATTTTTACATTTCACTTTAATTTCATCCCACTACCTAGCTATTTTTTTCAGAAGAAATGTCTATCTTCTGTAATAGCTCCTGAATAATTTCTACTACCCATTCCTTAAATTTCTATCTTTTCAACATATACATGGGAAAGCACCAGTGTCTCATTTTTATTTCATTACCCTGTGTTTTTATTTTAGTTATTATTGCCACATGATCTGAAATAGTTACTGGGTGCATATCAAGACTTTCAATGAAATGCACATGTGCCTGTGATATGTAAATTCTGTCTAGCCTAGCCCAGTTTTTGTATTTTGGGGAATAATATATAAATTCACTCTGAACTCCTAGTACTGAACTTGCATCTTTCAAAAGTCTAACCTCCTTTGTTACATTTTCCCTTCTGGGCTCCGCCCAGACACATCTTCACTGTTGCAGATCAAATTCCAGTCCCCACCTATAAGTAATATTTCTTGCTGAAAGCTAAGTATTTCTCTCAGAATTTTCTTAAGCTCCATTAAAGCAGTTTTAGTTGAAGTATAACCACATGCCAGTGTAATCCCACTCCCTTGCCAGTAGCCCCTTAGTACTACACATCTACCATTATTATCTTTTGTATCATTTTCTATCACTATTAGAGCTCCTCTTGCAGTTAATATAAATACTCCTCTTTTACTTTGTCCCTAGTATTCTACTGAATAACCATCCTGAAAACCTTTCTTTATCACGTTCACATGTTCAGTTCTTTCCAATGCATATCCTGTAGCATAGCTGTTTGAACTCTACATTTCTTAGTATAGTTCACTACTATTTTCTTTTTTTGTATTTATTTATGCGACCACTGATATTTAAAGACATTACAGAAAGCATCATTGTCTTAAGAAGTTATTATTCTTACCTTTTATGTATAACAGCTTTTTGTTAAATGTCTAGCTCCAGCTTTTGTGTTACACGCATACACTGTTTGGCAGGTTGATCTTTTATAAGTTGTTTCTTGTCATATCCATTTCAGCCTATGTCACATCTTACAAAACTTGTTTTATTGAAAGCTCTCAAACAAAAAACAAACACCCCCAAAAAAAACTTTTAACTTAATAGTAACACATAAACAATGCACATCTTTAAATACTGAAGCTTTACCCTCCTAATAGGAACAAATGTTCCAAACTGACAGCCACATTCATAGACTTGAGTTAACCTAAAAGAAAGGTTATCCATGCTAAGATGCATGGTGCAGCCTGCGCTTCTACCAAGTGCTGTTTGGTTTTGTCTTTTCTTTATAGTTCTCTCAGCTGGGAAAACAATTACATTGTAGTGCCTACAATTATTAAAACTGAACAAGGTGAGAGAGGAAGGGAGAAAGGAAAAAAAAGAAATAAACAGGAGCACCTATTTGCATTAGTATCCCCATTACACTTAAAAATAACTGCAAAGAGTTTACTTTACAGCATGCAAACAAAATAATGCAGTATTACAATAGTATCATTAAGAAAAAAGTTGTTTTACTTACAGTTAACTTTCTCCCTCCTCTTCCCCGCACCTAAGTACATTACATACATTAATGATGTGAAGTAGGGCATATGCTTTAGAGTCCCCTACTAGTTTAACAAAGTCCAAATAAGTCCAATACTTCCAGATTTGCTTGTTCTTTCATGTTTCACAAATATAATTATTGCGTTGTAATCCAACATCTGTCAATTTCCAAGTTACTGGTTTTATTCCTGTTCATCTCCATCTCTCAAATACTTTCTCTGCTTCATTTCCAAAGTACTCTTGATTCTTCTAGTTGACTCATGTTTTTTTTTTCTCTTTTCTCAAGCATTTTCCTTTGAAACATTGGAAAAGGTTTCACTGACACAATCTCTCTGTGGTCTTTACTACCAGAAGTACAAAAAGCAGAATCTCCTTCTATTTCATAGCTCACTTTTTGTTGGACAAATTTTTCTATTTCCTCCTTAGCATGTGCTTCATCAAAAATGATTTTTGTCCCTCTAGGGAAAAATAGTTTAAAGATAGATGAGTACAGCAGTTTGAATCTTATGCCTGCTTCTTGACATTCTCTGAATAATGGAATACATGTACTCCTCTTCTGCCTGGTGTACGAGTAGACATTCTCCACAAACACTCTTCTGTCTCCCATTTTTAGTACTTTGTCCTTCTGCCACAGTTTTGTCAGATTCAACTTCTTCTGCTGGTAAGATTGTATCTTTACTATTAAAGGTCTAGGTTACTTTCTCATAGCCAGGTTTGGAGCATACAAATGATGTGCCCTTTCAATTAGCAATTACTGTTGTGGAACACCAGTCCAGTTGCTTCTTTGTGCCTTCATAAAATTAATACAGTGTGTTCCTTCCAACTTCTCTGGTACAGCAGAAAATCTTAGGTTTTCCCTATGTGCTTTGTCCTCTAATTATATTATTTTTTGAAACACCTCTTCTTGTGCAGTCTCATATTCAGCTAGCCTTTTCTTCATTTTGACCTGTGAGTTTTGCAGTTTATCACCTCATCTGAATATCTGTTTAAAGCTTCTTCCATTTTTCCAGACTTTTGTTGTTTGCATTGATATACTCCATCACTGTTTTGTTTATTTTAATCAGGTCTGTGTACAGTTGTCTTCTTTAGGTTACTGGAAGTCATGTGTTTAGCTTGTACTGCTTTTTGCTGAACACCTGCAGTAGTTTTCCCAGTCAGTATTTTTTCCTCAACTTTTGTAGCTGATTCTCTTTCAGGGTCTCTTTATTTCTTTTTTCCTGGCATCCAGGCAGTGCACTTACTAGCCAGTTACTGAAATTTACCCAGAAGTATAGGCAGGGCTGGTGCTAGCATTTTCAGGGTCCCCAGCAAGTTTCATGTTGGGGGCCCTACTCAGGAGAGTATAAAGTGCGATCACATTGCCATCACATCCCCTTTCCTGTCAACCTCATCCAGTCCGATTTAACCATCACTATATAGTATTACTACATTCAGACCATTAAAAAGATTTGGAAGTGCCAAGGTACATACACTGACTGGCATTTAGTACCAATGTTACATTATGACAAGCCCCTGTACCACAGCAAGATAGCCACTCACAGAGCTACATGCACACACTGACTAGAATTTAGTAGTAATGTTGTTACATTACAAAAAGCCTCTGTACCAAGTCAAGGTAGCCAGTCCCACAGAGGTACACAAAGACACCTACACTGACCCCCACATACAGGACGTAGTCTCACAAGATAAAGACAGCACTACCACAAGACTGAACAGAGTCTCACACATAGTCCCTCAAACAGTACAGAAACACAAAGGACAGACAGCTACACAGATTCTCACACGCAGGACACAGACACCCACACATGATGAAGACAGCACTACAGCAAGACTGAACATCAACACCCACACAGACTCCCACATACAGGACAGACACCCATGCAAGATAAAGGCAGCATTATAGCAAGACTGAACAGAAATCCACACAGTCTCCCTCACACAATACAGAGACACACAAGACAGACAGCTACATAAACACACACACACACACACACACACACACACACACACACACACACACACACACACACACACACACACACACACACACACACACTCACACAAAGACAGCACTACAGCAAGACTGAACAGAAACCCCCACAAGACAAAGGCAGCACTACCGCAGAACAGAACTGAGACACCCACACAGATTCCCAAACAAGAAGATGACAGCAGTATAGCAAGACTGAAATACGCAAGCTTTTGATAAACTGACCCCATCACCCAAGACAAAGGCAGTTACTGACATGCAAAACAGTCACACTGCAGAAACACAAAAGACAACCATGGGACAGACATAGAAAAGACTACAGACACAGAAGACATTCAGGAGAAAGCCATGGGGATTACTGAGACTGAGGCAAACAGACTGAAACCCAAAGAAACACACAAGACATACATGAGAAAGCCCAAGAAATACCAAGTCTAAGCAATATCTTGGACTTGGTATTAACCAACACAAGTAACCACTGCAGCATCCCTGCAGTATCATCCTCCCTGGTAAGATCCTACCATAAAGCGGTCACATTTGAAGTCACCATATCCCCCAACCTCTCTCTAGCTAGGGTCAACAAAAAACTTCTCCAAAGCTGATTACAGCCTCCTGAGAGATAGTATAAACAGCTTCACAGCCCCCTCCCCCACTCTAGAAACTGGAACCAGTATCCAAAGCTATACCAAAGCACTATACGAGGATTTATATAGATATCAGGAATACCTGACAGGACTAAATCATCCTCCACAAGGAAGAGTAAACCCATCTGGTGGACATCTGCAATAAATAAACTCTATAACAAAAGGTAAAACCTGCTGTCCAGGACCAAGAAGGAGCAGGTGCCCAATTGGAAGCAATCTCTCCTTAGCCTGAAAAAGCAAATAAGAGCACTAGTGAAATCCTCCAAAGCAAACTTCAAGTCCAAATTGGCCACATCTACTAGAGACAATCATAAGGCCTTCTTCACATATGTCTGCAATCTCAAAGGAAGCACCCAGATCTGTTCAGAACTGGTGATCAAAGCCACCATATATACAAATGCTGTAGATATAGCAAACTTGCTGGCTGACAGATTCAGCAAAAACTTCACCCCTCTGTCCCCGTCATCAGTAAATCAGGATATTCCCAGTACTTATTCCCTTCCCCTTACATCTAAGGAACAGGTCATCACTGCTGTCTCAAAGGCAAAAAATACAGCCTCCATTGGACCAGATAACATCCCAGGCTGCATCCTACATGAACTCAAGCAGGGACTTGCAGGACCATTAGGCACCGTATTCAACCAAAGCCTGAGTACCAGCTTTGTCCCAGCTGAGTGGAGGACAGCCACTGTCTGGGAAATTAGAGACCCATCAGCCTAACTAGCCTGATCTGCAAGGCCATGGGATGTATTATCATGGATCTCATTAACAAGGACATTGGCAACCTCCAAACACTCGATCCACACAGTTTGGCTTTGTCAAGGGGAGGTCGTGTCTGTTAAGTTTGCTCGACTTCTTTGAGACAGTCACCAAAGCCATGGAGGTGGGGAAAATGGTGCACGCCACCTACCCTGACCTGGCCAAAACCTACTGCACTACTCTCCACTTGGGCGTAAAAGATAAATTCTCTCAACTAGGCATCAATCCATATGTTACCAGATGGGTAGCTAACTGGCTCACTGATAGAACCCACCTAATCAAAATAGGGGAAGCTACCTCAAGCAGTAGACTCGTAACTATCAGCGTACCCCAGGGTTCGGTCTTGAGGGCTCTTTTACTTAGGATATACTTTTCTGAGGTGTAAGCCAAAACCAGTGGGCTATGGTTGACCAAGTTTGCAGATGACTGCAAGCTGGGCGATGTCATCAATTCCCCCAGTGATGTGGACATCCTCCAAGAGTGTCTCACCCAAGCAAATGACTGGTGCCAGAAACGTTCCTCTAGCTGAATACCAAACAATTCATCATCATCCCCTTTGGGGAGAGTTGCATCCACACAAATCATCACATTAATAACAACATCCTAAGCATGCAATCAGTGTGAGGGACCTGGGCACCCAGGTTGATAGTAACCTGACTTTTGACCACCATGTTTCTTCCATTGTATGGAAAGCTTTCTACATGGCCTGCCTCATAAGTAAGGGTATCCCAGGCAGGGACAAGGAAGTCATAACATCCCTGTATTCTTCCCTTATAAGGCCCATTATTGAGTACAATGCCCTGTTTGGCATGTACCTTGCAAATCACATGCAGCAGCTGGAGAGACCACAGAGGTTCCTCACCAGGAGAATCCAGGGCCTCAAAAATCTACCATAAAACAGACAGGCTAAAAGCCTTATCCCTCTACTCAGTTTCATACAGACTCCTCAGAGGTGACTTCTGTCTGGCATACAAGTGATCGATCTCGGACCCCGCCTTGATGGGACTGCTGTATATCCGCAAGTCAAGCTCCACTTGAGTAACCTGCATGCACGGCTTCAATGTAGTCTGAGACATCAACAGGACTTGTTGGCGGGGCAGATTTGTGTCCCAGAGACTCCATCTGTGGAATAGACTCCCTCTCCATGTCAAGTAGAGTACCTCTTTAGCCATTTTTAAATGCAACCTGGATTATTGGACAGGAAACAGAAAATACTTCCCTAGGATTCCACCTGTGTCCCTGCTGGACAGGGGCATCGGGTGCTGACTTGTCTAAACAAGGATTAAACTCTTGGCTAGGCTTATAAGGGCCCCAGGGCCAATAGCCTAGCAACTTCCTATGATCCTATGGGATTACTGAGACTCAGGCATAGTTTTAAACATTGCTTTAATAAATCTGGATGAAGCAAATGCACCACAAGACAAAATAATTACATTAGGGAGTTAAAATATTGGGCTTATGAACTAATAACGATGCTAGTATAACATTTTGTAGTAGCATGCATTTTTTGACCCCATATTTTGATGAACCAACCAAAACTACCAAACAGCTAGACATTGTGCAACATTCTTGCAACTCCTACCAACCTACTAACCTCTCAGCATAATTCCAAAGCCAAAAATAACCACAGAACAAACATATCCATTATGGGCAGGGACAATCTGTAAGAAACTCAAGGCATAGGTACAAATCCATGCCATCTTCTTGCCCATAGGGGTCATATAGTGGTTAAAATCAGGTTATATTGGCTAGGCTTGTAAGGGCCCTTAAGCCATTAGCCTAGTAATCTCCTATGAACCTATGCTATTATTTCAGAATACACTACTTTCTGCCCAGGAAAAAGCCATCTATTACCATTACTAATAGGCAATATACCATTAGATAGAAGCAATACGAAAACCTATGGTAAATATGCTCACTATTCTGGCATGCCGAGAGCAAAATCTTATACAGATAAAGTAACATATACAATGAAATATACTAGTGATATAATTATATTGAAAAAGATCATTCATAGCAATTGGAATGTTCTAACTATGGATCCTTCTACCAGATTACTTGTAGGAGATTACCCCAGGTTTAGCTTTAAAAACTGTGTAAATTTAAAACAAATTCTATGCATATAAAAAGACAACATTCATAGTAACACTAGACATACCCAGATTGGAACCCATCCATGCGGTCATTGTCATATGTGCACCTATGTTTCCACTAATCACATTTTCCAACACCCTTTAGGTTTATATACTTTCACACCTAGTTTCTATTCCAGTGGTGACAGCACCAACCTTATTTATTTAGCAACTTGTGAAGACTGTCAGGCGTTTTATGTTGGTTTAACCAAAAGAAGGTTAAGAGATAGGGTGTATAACCATCTATATGACATAAGAAAAGGGAACGAACAAAATGCCCTAGCTAAATACATACAATACAATAATACCCATAAATTTAGTTTTAGGATTTTACAAATAGTTACACCAAACTTAAGAGGAGGGGATAAAATGAATCATCTGGCTAATGTGTAGTTAAAATGGATATTGACTTTAAGAGCACACATTATGCCAGGCATTAATCAATTTGTATCTGTAAAACCTGTATTAGACAACAGAAGGCTATAATATATAGGTCAGCTTACATTTATTTTATACATTACACACTTTGGATAAATTAGAATAAAATCTTTTTTAAAAAAAATTTTTGATAAAATTCTATATATGACTGTTAAGTTTATATATTTACATATTGTTGTTTTTCGTTAAATTTATAGATGGTTTTATAATAGTTATAGTTATTTTTAGAAGTTATTCTATATACATTGATGGTTGCATCAATGAATTGTGGTTTCTTTTCTTTCAATGTGTTCTATGTCTAGTCAATTAAGTGAGCATTCATATACATATTTTCGCAAAACTTTGAATACTATATCCATATCCTTGAATAATATGTCTTTTACATATACTAATCAGTTTATTTGTTGTTTAGAGCTAGAATACAACTTAAAGACCTTGGTTTTCTACTATCATTTTTATTACTCCAATAGCGCCAGACACAAAAAGTTTTTTTATACTGTTTTTTATACTGTTTTCTATAATGTCTTAGTTTAGACTTAAACTTTACAGTTTAACATTTTACAATGTAACTTCATCACTGCTCAAGTTCATTCTGAATATTGACTTAACATTGATAGCGAGTTTTGCCAACGTGTTTTTGATAGTTCTGTTACACAAGTTTGATGTTTCATTTACAGTTGTATTCATATAGTCACATACATATTATTATATTGCTTGATTCTAAGAATTTTGATAATTTATGCCCTTGAGTTATACCATATTGTGGGTTGTGCATGCTTTTAAAACCCTGATGCTTTAAAATACTTCAAAATGTCTTTAGAATGAGGAAAGAAAAATCTTTTAAACTGTTGTTATATAGATCTATTTAAAATTTGTTTATATGATAGACTGTAAATAGAATGCCTTTACAAGCATTTCTATTCATTCTTTTATTTATTCATTTGTTTATTTAAACTAAATTTGAGCTGAGCACTTTAAAAGATTAATGAGGTTCTTTGTTAAATTGGATAATTGTTTTTAGTTTGAGCGCCAAAAGTTTGTATAAAATATGGATCCCCTTTTTGTAAATTACATCTGATGAAGCGTAGTTTTTCTACGCGAAAGTGCTTATTTTATTTGTATTTGAATAAAAGATTTTCCTTGGATTACAACAGAGGCGTGCTTTCCAGTGGTGATTCCTTCTGCATTTTTCTCACATTTTGTAGTAGCATGCATTGTTTGACCTCATATTTTGATGAACCAACCAAAACTACCAAACAGCTAGACATTGTGCAACATTCTTGCAACTCCTACCAACCTACTAACCTCTCAGCATAATTCCAAAGCCAAAAATAACCACAGAACAAACATGCCTATATCCATTATGGGCAGGGACAACCTGTAAGATACTCAAGGCATAGGTACAAATCCATGCCATCTTCTTGCCCATAGGGGTCATATAGTGGTTAAAATCAGGTTAAATTGGCTAGGCTTGTAAGGGCCCTTAAGCCATTAGCCTAGTAATCTCCTATGAACCTATGTTATTCTTTCAGAATACACTACTTTCTGCCCAGGAAAAAGCCATCTATTACCATGCCCACAAGTCACAGTCAGTTTTACTTGTTCATTCATTCAGAGATTCCTTACTTAACGCAAGGCAGGGGCATTGACAAGCCAGAATCTGTCCTAGCACTCACTGGACACAAGGCAGAGGAACTAATCCTGAATGGAGACCCAACCTACTACAGGACACATGCACCTATGGGCTATTCAGAGAAATACCAATTCACACACGGCATGTCATTGAGATATAAAAGAAACTAGAGCATCCACTGAAAAACCACATGGACACAGCAAGTATTTGCAAACCCAGCACACAAGTCACCTCAGCCAAGAACCAAATAAGAAAAACTAAGGGCTGGGAGACAGAAATGTTAATCACTGCACTATGCTGTCCAAACAGTTTTATCTTCATGGTTTTATCAACAATAGTAGTTAACATTCACAGTTATTTATCATAGAGAACTGGACTTTCTTTGCATTTCCCAAACCCTTGTACTGCAACCCAGTTCTAACAATGTTTCAAGCTGATACATGGTGGCATCTCCATATTCATAAAGGATATGCACACCTCCAGTCTAGTAGCCCAGCATAACACATCGGAGATACTTCAGGTAGAACTAACAGTGGGTAAGATGGCGATCCAAGTCGCAGCCTGCTATAGGTCCCCACCCATGTCCCAAGACTCTCACTCCACGTTCCTAAGTGCCCTGGAAACTATTAGGGTCCAACCCAACACTCTCATATTGGGTGATTTCAACTACCCCTTCTGCACCAATACACTGGCCCAAAGCTTCCTGGAATTCATTAATTCCAGTGCCCTGGACCAGCTCATTCTTACCCCCACTAGAGGAAGCAACATCCTTGACCAGGTTATTACTAATATGGGCAACTGTTGCTCTACACCAATAGTCAATTCCTCCCTGGTTAGATCCGACCACAAACTAATTACCATGGAACTCCACATCTCACCCACACCCCCAGCAAAGGTAACCACCATGAAAAACTTCTCCAAACCTGACTCTGGGCTCCTAAAAACAGAGGTGGCTAGCTTCATGGCACCCATGCAAATGGAAAATAGGTTCATGACCACCAAATCATATACCAATGCACTGTACGAACACATACATAAATGCATGGAACTAGCCATACCCAACAGAACCAAGATGCTCTCCTCCAAAAAAAGAAAGTCAATCAGGTGGTCCCGTGCCATTAACAAACTCTACAACAGAAGGAAGAAACCATTGCAGAAAAGGGCGACGTCCCAAGACTGGAAAAACTCCCTTATTAGCCTCAACAAAAAGTTGAGATCCCGCATCAAAACCTCTAAAGCTAGCTATGAAGGCAAAATTGCGGCAGACACTAAAAACAACCGCAAAGCCTTCTACAGTTATATCAAGAACCTCAGCGGCAATACCCAGATTTGCTCTGAATTACTGCACAATGGTACCTCCTATACTGAACCAACAGACATTGCCAACATACTGGTTGACAGATTCAGTGCCAACTTTACCCCTCTTTCCCCCCTAAAGGACCAATCACAATACCAGAAGAATGCCAAGTACCCAGCATTACTGCAGCATAGGTTAAAGCTACATTGTCCAAGGCCAAGAATACAACTTCCATGGGACCTGATAATATCCCTGGCTGTGTTCTACATGAACTACAAAGTGAACTGGCACCACACCTGTGTGCCCTGTTCAATCACAGCCTCACCTCAGGCTTTGCCCCTACAGAATGGCGCACCGCTACAGTCATCCCTCTCCATAAAGGTGGAGCGACTACAGACCCCGGGAATTATCGCCCCATTAGCCTGATGAGTTTGATATGTAAGGCTATGGAGCGCATCATCATGGACCTAATTAACAAGGATATAGGGACTCTCCAAACTCTGAATCCCACGCAGTTTGGTTTTGTGAAGGGTAGATCATGCTTGCTCAACCTGGTTGGCTTCTTTGAGTCAGTCACCAGAGCTGTGGATGAGGGCAAAGCAGTTCATACAGCCTACCTTGATCTAGCCAAGGCCTTTGATACCATTCCCCACTCAGGAATTATTAACAGAATCACCAAACTAGGCATCCTATGTCACTAGATGGGTTGCAAATTGGCTCACAGATAGAACCCACAGTGCAAAAGTAGCAGACACCAAGTCAGATTGCTGACCAGTCATGAGTGGAGTCCCACAGGGATCAGTCCTGGGTCCTCTCCTGTTTGGCATCTACTTCTCAGAAGTCCAAGTCAACACAGAGGGACTCTGGCTGACCAAGTTCACAGACGATTGCAAGCTGGGAGCCATTATTAACTCCCCAAGTGATGTAGACATCCTACAGAAAGGTCTCACTGAGACCAAATAATGGTGCCAAAACCATGGCCTTAAGCTTAATGCCAAAACATGCATTGTCATTCCCTTTGGGAAAAACTCAGTTTCCACTAATTACCATATAGATGGTAGCCCACTGAACACTGAAGGTGTTAGAGATCTGGGGACACAGGTTGACAGCAACCTCTCCTTCGACCACCACATTGCCACTGTGGTTAGAAAGTCGTTCTATGTGGCACATTTCATTACCAAGGGTTTTGCATCCAGGAAGAAAGAGATCATCATGTCTCTCTACTCTTCCCTCATTAGACCAATCATCGAGTATAATGCCCCATTTGGCATGTACCTCACTAAACACTTGCAACAGCTGGAAAGGCCACAAAAGCACTTCATGAAGAGGATCCTAGGCCTTAAACACATGCCCTACATGGACAGACTGAAAAAACTCCAGCTTTTCTCTGTCTCATATCGTCTATTAAGAGGCAATATCTGCTTGACTTACAAAGCCATGTCTGACCCAGCCCTGTTAGAAATGCTAAACCTAAAGAAATCCCAGTCCCTCCGCACCCCATGCTCCAGAGACCTCAACCTCATTACCACAATCAACAGAACATGCTGGAGGGACAGGTTCATAACCCAGAGACTGCCCATACTCTGGAATAGGCTTCCCATACATGTCAGGCAGAGTACCTCACTGGCCTATTCAAGAGAAATCTTGAAGAGTGGATGAGAAATAGAAAGTTCACCCTGGGGATCACTCCAGTGGCTCTACCTGACAGAGGCACCAGGAACTAACATTGGGCAGCATGATGCCAGGGTACTTCTATGGGCTAGGCTTGTAAAGGCTCCAGGGCCGTTGGCCTAGTACACACCTATGAACCTATTACAGTACAGCAGACTTCTGTTTTGTTAATAAAGCAATTTTATGCTAGACAACTTTTCTGTCTCATTACTAATCAATGGCACCATGTGCCTTAACATCCACCCCCACACAAACTGTTATTACTGAAAAGTCACCAATGTTATCTTAGCAGTATAATATTACTGCTGCTGGCCATAAGCCAACAGAGTTTTTCTGAGGCCTAAGACACTTATGTCATATCAGCAGCCTCATTAAGATTTAAGCAAGGAGAAAGAAGGTGGTAACGTTTTTTTGTATACTTATCAATTTGAAATGCTAATGGTGCTGCAGGTAATTGCAGCCATTGTGTGTATGTTGTCTAGCTAGAGAAAAACAGCTTGAGAAACAGAAAAGAAAAAAAGCTGGCACATCTTGCCTACAAAGACTCTACTAATGCATGCATATGCAGCAGAATAAGTGCCTTACCCCAATCTCACTCATGCAGAGCAGTAGCAGACACAGTGAAACCAGAATAGCATACTGCTAAAAAATAATCTTACAGTGATCAGTGAGATAAAGTTACTGTAAACAACATAAAATACTGCTCATAAAATGGCACGTGGCAATTTATCCAGGTACCTAGAAGTATACTTGACAACATTATATTTCTTGTTGTAGCAGAAATTTTACTATAGTATCAAGAAATTGATACATTTATAGGTTTCCCTGTTGAAACTGCACCTGTATCATTCTGTTAATGATATAATACTATTTGGATGAATTTATACATACTGAATTGGTGAAGCACCCAACTGCTCAAATGTGTGTGCATCCTATAACAGACTAGACTGGCATCCTATATATTCAAAACTGGGATTCTGCCCTGTGCATGCCACATGCCAGGATAGGATCAAATGCCTCCATGATCCTCAACATGATAAAGCAGGTATCAGAAAGTGAATGAATTTAGTCAATTAATAAACATGGATGCCAAGGACTGCCACAATTCCCATTTCAAATGATCCTAATTGAAACCACAGGAACAAGGGATAATCTGGCTGCCTGACTGCTATTGCCTCACTTTCACTTTTCAAAACAGCAGCCTGCTTCTCATCCATACATCTCTAATGTTCCCTTGTATGTGTAGGCAAATCCAGGAAGAAATGGAAAACAAAGCACAGATACTAATTTGTCTAACTTTGTTAAAGTAATGTTTAAATAACTGTTACTAGGTTGTAATGCAAGTACTGCAATACTACAACTTACTGAAATCACTCAAAGCATGAAAGAATGCTTATCATCACTTACTAAAGCATGAACGAGTGTTGAAAGATCCTCAAAACAGGATTAATTTCACAAGCAGGCTGATGTCCTACATGTCACATTCCCTTAAGGTCAACTCCTGGCTTGTCATGTTGAACAAGTGTGTGATAAAATATTCATGTTTATCAACACTACATGAATGAGCATAGATATGCTTGTAGGCAAGTTAAACTGTTCAATCAAATCCCCTATTGATCAAAACAGTTTCTTTACTATGTAGGACATATTTCAAGTGTTTGCATGTGAGAACAGAACACCTCTTTCTCTCTCTCTCTCTCTCTCTTTCTGTCTGCTTGTCAGGGAGTTTGAATAAGTGTTTAAGGGTATAGAGGAGTGTTTTCTGTAAATGTAGGTTTGCTGGGTGGTCAAGAGGTATGGTATCCAGCAGTGTTTAGGCCCCAAGAGGGTGTGTATGTGGTCAAGAGGCAATGTAACAAGTAGTGCCTGCAGTGTTTGTGATATAGGAGCCAAACCCATGCAGCATCTGTGGTGAAAGTTCAGTGTGTGTGTGTGTGTGTGTGTGTGTGTGTGTGTGTGTGTGTGTGTGTGTGTGTGCGCGCGTCTGTCAATAAAGCTAGAGAAAACTGCAAACTATACTCCTCCATATTTCTAGACTTGTCTAAAGCCTTCTTCACAGTTTTTAACAGCAAACGTCAACTTCAGATGTCCTCACTAGGTATACCTCAGCCTAACCATCTATGGTTCAAATGCTACTTGTCCAACGAGTATGAATCAATAAAGTAGCACTAGACCCTCTATCCATGCCTCCCAGTCATCACTGGTGTACCACAACACCCTGTTCTTGGTCCTGTCCCCCTTCTATTCATTTTGAAGAGAATTGTCTCCAATGCAACCGTTGGTTTTGCCATTTCATCTTTATTTCTTATTGAATTTATTTTTCTTAGTTGCTTGTCAGGGGCAATAATGGTTGCTCTGGTCACTGGAAGTCTGTCAGCAGCTGAGATGCATGATTTGATTGTTGCTGTGTTCTGCTTACTGGTGAAACTTTTCAAATAAGTAGCAACAGGAAGGAAATGTCTACCATATGCTTTATAAATATGGTGCCATATTGGGGATTTCAGAAGAAAGGGAACATGTTATGGATGCAATGTGTTTTGGAGAGGTAGACCTTGTATTCTGTGAAAGTAACCCTACACTACTACTACTGCATGGATGGACAGGATAGCTGTAATAGTGAAACCTTTCCTAGCTGCCACTGGCTGTCTAGAAGAATAAACAGAGAACTTTTCAAGTATTAATATTTTGTGGCTTAACAAACCAGACATCACTGCTGATATAGTGAGCACATTTCTTAAATTATATTATGTAGTCAGGGGTAGATATAGAAAAACAAACAGTGCCATCACTTTTTAGGTGGAGTTGTAGAATGACAAGTTAACAGTTTTTGTCATAGTTTCATAGGGGAAATATTCTGAAAGTCTTGTCCCAAAACCAGTCCGCCTTTGGTCTTTCGCCATTCTACTTTGTCTTACTCTTCCTCTCTTTATGTAAAGCATACATAAGTGCAGCCCATACATATTGCTTCTGCTGGTGTCCAAAATCACATACAGCATTCAAAATGCACACAATACTTAAATACACAAGCCCACATCTACTGCCCAAGAAATGCTTACAACCTAACTATATAGGTACTACTACAGCTACAGTACAAACATTACCCAAATGAACCCTTACAATATGTGTGCAAAATATGTGTGCAAAACTAAACAGTATTAAACATACTAACAGCATTAACTCTACTCCTGTTATAAATTACTACAGACTGCCATTATCCTCTACACATGCACAGGATTCATAGCTTTCAACCTCTTAGCATAAAAAATCTGGACAAAGCCAAAAATAATGGGGGGGGGGGTTAAATTTTAGAAAGTTGCTAGAACAAAAGGTCTTGTGTTACCATGCATTTTCTGAAGGATATGAAGTCTGAAACTCAAATGCCAGTCATTATTTAGTAGATTTGGTCCTCACTGATTTGCCACAAAAATCCAGAAAACCAAAAATTTTAAGAGGAACAGACAGAATATATGAGGCAAAAATCTTGGCATTCTGCAAAAATCTGGACAGCTGAGACATATGACAGAATTATACAAAGGAAAGTATGTGTATTATATGATTTGGATCACTTCTCAGCTATTTAATTACAGAAGCAGTGATATCCCAAAACCAAAATACCTTTAACCACTTACTACTAACTTTAACAAAGAATCACAATTAAAAGAAAAGTAAATACTATATTTTTAATGAAACATCTACCTACTACTTAGTGGAGACATAAAGCCAAAACTTGAACCAAAGGTCCTAATACATACATAATTCAGCAATCCCATCTGACAATGATTAAAAATAAAGCACATAAATGCCAGGAATATTTAAAACAAACTCTCAGATTCACTGGATTGTACATAACAAACCTGATATTTTATCCTACTGAAACATGTTTAAATTTCAAAGCTAAAAGACAAAGAAGCTCTCACTCCAGGGTACAGTATCATCTGAGTGGACCTTCTGTTTAGAGGGGCAACATCATACCCTACAAAACACCTTGGATAACTGCAAACATAAAATGAGGTATTTAAGTATCAGATAATTGTAACACCACCTGGCCAAAAACCATTAGTCTCAGATTCATCACAACAGTAGTGCATACACACTTATTTAATATGCAACAGTTAATGTTGGAGCAAACTAAAATAGACAAATCTGCAGGAAAGCCAAGTGTAGTGACTGCACAGTGACACACCAGACACCTTTAAAGAGTTCTCCCTCCCTCAGTAAGCTTCCACAATCCAACCTACTCCATTTGGAAACAAAAACAAAATACCACAAATATTCAATATAGTTGTATCTGAACAAGGCAACTTTCAAGAATATCAAATCATAACACTATTAAAGTATTGCAATTGGAGCCCCCAAAATACATCCCTTTAGATGATGATGTAGCCAATCAGGTCCCTTGCTTTACTGAAGTGGATCTGACTGAGTGCAACTTACAGACAACAGCTAAAAAAAAAGCAAGCTGAATCGCGCAGTGTTGTTAGTTGTATACAGCTGTGCAGATGATTAGGAGGTGCTGAACAAGGTTCGGGGGAGGTGGAGAAACCCACTGCTGCTTCATGTGAGGGTCCTCGTACGCAGAAGGATAATCGAGGGCTCCCAGCGGACACTGGTTCGGTGGGTGCCTAAAGCTGGCTATGAGTATAGGTCCACTGGATTTCTCTGCTAAGTTTCTGTTTTCACACTGGGAGACCTAGAAATTAAGCTGTTACTCAATGTGCAACCATCTTGGATGTCCCTCCTTAGCTTGATGTATTAAGAAATTTCCAATACCTCATGAATATGTGGTTTAATATTAGGCGTTAGACATTTGTCTGAGCAAAAAATTAAGAACTCAAGAAACCAAATATAAGTATATCTAAATGGATTAACAAATCTGGTTTGTGGGACTTCAATGATGGCTACAAACTGAGTAGCATCAGCTCTCCCAGTAGAAAAACTGAAACTCAGAAAAGAGAGCCAGCAAATTTGTCTTTTTGGGTAAATTTCAATAACTGGCAAGCAAGTGCATTGCCTGGATGCCAGCAAAGAAGAAATTCAGAGAACCTGAAAGAAAAATCAATCATAAAAGGTGTAGAGAAAACACTGGCTGGTAAGAATCCTGCAGCTGTTCTGCAAAAAGCAGTTCTAGCTGCAGCTTTCATGCAAGATGCGACTTCGAGTAATCTAGAGGAGAAAAATAATCCAAGTTTGCTCAGAGCTGATTAAAATAAATGAATAATTGAAAGAGTATACCATCTCAAATATCAAATGGCTAGAAAAAAATGGAAGAAGCTTTAAACAGATATTTGGATGACCTATTAAAACTGCAAAAATCAGAGGTCGAAATGAATAAATGGCTGGCTGAGTATGAGATTGCTCAAGAGGAGACATTTCCAAAAAATGTTAGAATTAGAGGACAGAGCATATAGGGAAAACCTGAGATTTTCTGTTGTATGAGAGAAACTGAAAGCAACAGATTGTATTACTTTTATGAAAGCACAAATAAGCATCTGGACTGATATTTCACAGCAGGAGTTAATTAGCAGGGCACATCATGTGTATGCTCGAAACCTGGCCATGAGAAATCAGCCAAAACCTTTAATAGTAAAGATGCAATCCTACCATCAGAAAGAGTTTATTCTGACAAAACTACAGCTGAAGGGCAAAGCACTAAAAGTGGGAGAGAGCAGAGTGTTTGTAGAAAATGATTACTCACTGTACACCAGACAGAAGAGGAGTAAACGTATTCCAGTTATCAGGGAATATCGAGAAGCAGGTGTGAGATTCAAGTTGCTGTATCCAGTTATTTTCAGATATTTTTCCTGGACGGTCAAAATCATTTTTTAATGCAGAACATGCTAAGGAAAGTTTGTCCAACAAAAAGTGAGCTATCAAACAGAAGGGGGTTTTGCTTCTTATTCTTCTGATAAAAAAAACCTATAGAGAGACTATGCTAGTGAACCTTTTCTGATGTTCCAAATAAAAATGCTTGAGAGACAGAAAAGAGCACAAGATTTGAACAGAAGAATCTGGAGTATGTTGGAAATATACCAAAAAGTGGATTTGGAAGACGGATATCAACAGGAAGAAAGCCAGCAAATCAGAAATTGATAAATAAATGTGGAATAACAAACATTAAATACATTTTCAAAATATGACAGAACAAGAAAACCTGGAAATATTGGACTTTTTTGACTTTGTTAAACTTGCAGGGGCCCCAAAAGCATATGCCCTACTTTCTGTCTGTCACAAATGTCTGGAAGAACATTTAGGAGAGGGGAAGAGGAAGGAAAGACTTAACTCTAAGTAAAACACTGTAAATTATAGGTTCATAGGTTGGTAGTAGGCTATTGGCCATAGAGCCTATACAAGCCTAGCCATAACAATTCCCTGGCTATTTCTTCCCACAGTATTTACTTCCCTGGACCCCTGTCTAGCAGGGTGATGGACGTGATCCCTGCGGTGAATTTCCTATCTACCATCCAATCATCAAGGTTAAACTCTAGCAGGGGTGGGGTTCAAACCCACGCCGATATACATCCATTGAATCTTAAATTCAACGCCTTAACCACTCAGCCATCCTGGTGTGACCTTAATAAAACACAATTTTGTATTTAACAGTATTTTTATAACATATGACATGTATTGCATACTATAAAGTAAAGCTTTTTTCAGGTAGTTTTGTGTGTAATAAGAATACTACAGGTACCCCTATTTTTATCTTCTTCTTCTTCTTTCTTTCTTCTTCTTATTCTGTTTTAAGGAAATATAGACACTGCACTGTAAAAACAGAAGAAAACCAGGACAAAAGAAAATGATATAATATAATGTATATGCTTTTTCTTACTTTTGCATAGGGGAATGACTGGATGAAGGACCTTGGCATAATTTAATGACAAGTTTTGAGGGGAAGCAAATAAATAAAATGAACATTTTTCCTCTAGCACATAAACTTTCGCAGAGCAATATGCAAAGCTTGTACTGGAAGGCAAGTGTGTATTTTAGTCTCATGTTTCTATGGAGACAATCTGATAAGGGGGCAATAAAAACAGAATACTTCTTTCTTTCAATGGCTAGGAGATAATGTTTTCTGAAAGCATTCAAGTTGTTTTCTATGTCTGGGAGAGGAGTAAAGATAAGACAAAAACAGACAGCCCTTTGTATACATAGAAGTACAGGATGTACAATGCATCTTAGCATGGATAACCTTCATTACAGGTAAATTCAAGCCTGTAAGTGTGGCGGTCAGTCTAAGACAATTGTTCCAGTTAGGAGGATTAAACTTCCTTATTTGAAGATGTACATAATTTTGTGTCTTAATATTAAGTTAATAAGTTCTGTGGTGTTCTGGAAGTCTGTGTTTATGAGGTTTTTCATTAAAATAAAAAGTCTTGTAAGATATAACATAGGTTTAAATAGATATGACAAGAAACAACTGTATAAAAGATCAAAATGCCAAACATCAGTGTTTGCATGTAACACAAAAGCTAAAACTTAATATTGAAAAAAAGCTGTTATATACATATCAGGTGGGAATGATAACTACTTATAATTACACTTTTCATATCATCATTAAATGTGAATGGTCTCACAGATATATACAAAAATAAAAAGTAGTGAACTATATTAAAAATGCAGAGTGCAAATAGCTTTGGTACAGGAGACACATTTGGAAAGAAGTGAGTATGTGAATTTGATAAAGAAAAGATTTCAGGATGGCTACTAAGTGGAATATCGGGGACAAAGAAAAAGGGAAGTGCTTATATTGCAGGAGCTCTACTAGTGATAGAAGAGGGAAAAAAAGATAATAATGGTAGATTTGTAGTACTAAGGAGCTACTGACAAGGGAGGAGGATTATGCTGGCATGTATTTATATTCCATCTAAAACTGTTACAGTGGAGCTTAAATAAATTCTGGGAGTAATAATCAGCTTTCAGCAAGAAATATTCCTTACAGGTGGTGACTGGAATTTGACTTGCAATACTGAGGATGTATCCAGGGGTCCTAGAAGGGAAAATATAACAAAAGAGGGTAGATTTTTAAAGACGCGACTTCAGTAGTAGGAGTTCAGAGATAATTTACATATTATTCTCCGAAGTAGAAAAACTGTGCTAGGTGAGACAGCAATTATATTTCACAGGAACATGTCCATTTAACTGAAAGTTTTGATTCACATCCAATAGCTATTTCAGATCATGTGTCAACAGTGACTAAAATAAAAACGCAGGGTAAGGAAATAAAAATGAGACACTGGTGCTTCCCATCCTGTTAAAAAGAAAGGAATTTAAGGAATGAATAACAGAAATTATTCAGGAGTTATTAGAGAGTATATACATTTCTTCTGAAAATATAGATAGGGAGTGGGATAAAGTTAAAGAGGGTTTAAAAATATGGTGGAAATAAAAGAAAAAAAAGATATGGTTAAGTACCAAAAATTATTTATAGGGTCGGACAAAGGTTAAAATATTGCAGAATAGGGGGAATCTCACAGAAGAATAGGCGCAATTGCAGAGTGCTAAATAAAAAATAAGGGACTGCCTTGATAATATGCATGAGTTTAGGACTGCTGTTACACAACTGCTTTTTGATAACTCCAGAACACAACATTTTTTTAGCACAATGGCTCAAACAACAGAATGTAGAAAGGGTTGTTGCCAAGCTTAGGAAGCCTATAACAAGGATAATAACCAGAGATCCTGTAGCCGTATCAGAAATATTTTGGAAATTTTATGAAAATCCATGTAAAGCAGAAAAATGTGGAAATCAAGAAAAAATACAAATGAAAACTGTAGATCAGAGTGCAAGTGATGTGTATGCTGTATCTTTAAGAAGGTTATATGTGCAGGTATAAATTCTAGACACATGCAATCCCTAGTACCATTTTGAAAGAGCGGCTAGGGAGAGAGCATGCACGATCACAGTTGTTAATTTGTATTTAAGTTATGCAAGTTAAAGTCAGCAGTCTTTTATAGTGACGTGTTTGTATAAAATAAAGTTGCTAGAACAAAACCCACAAAGACTCTTCTATTGAATCCTAGATAGGAGAGTGACATGGTGTCAGAAGTGGGATCGAAGAGAATAATATTCAGAGCCATGAGGTGCAGAGATAACAGTGAAAGTAAAACTTAGAGAAAAGAGCACAAACAGAGCCAGAAAAGAATCAAAGGTAATGAAAAATAGCACAAACTGTTTATTTGATATAAAAGACAAAAAGGGGCATTACAAGGGCACAACTCGCATTACTGAGCATGTGGAACGCATGAAAAGTTTATTAACTAAAACAAATGTTTAAAACATTTGTATTTGATGAAATGATTAACAGTAAAGCAAAACAAGCATGCTTAAAGCAAAGTGGGTATGTTTAAGGCAGAACTGAGCATGTTTAGAGTCAAACAAGCATGGGTGGACTTCTTTGAGAAAGTCACCAAGGCAATGGATGAGGGCAAAATCATTCACACTGCCTACCTTGACCTGGCCAAGGCATTTGACACAATACCCCACTCGGGCATTGTTGACAAACTCAAGAGGTTAGATACAAACCCGTACATCACCTGGTGGATAGCCAACTGGCTCACAGACAGGACCCAGGAAGTTAAAATTGGGGAGTCCACCTCTACAAAGAGGCCAGTCATAACTGGAGTCCCTCACAGATCAGTCTTTGGACTGCTCCTTTTTGGCATTTACTTCTCAGAAGTCAAGGCCAGTGTCAATGGTCTCTGGCTGACCAAATTTGCAGATGATTGCAAATTAGGAGCTGTCATTGAATCTCATACTGACACAAATGTTCTCCAGGAGGGGTTGACACAGACAAACAACTGGTGTCAGAGAGCCATGGACTAAAACTAAATGCCAAGAAATGCATAACAGTATCCTTTGGGAAGTCATCCATCCCTGGTAACTATCATATTGACAACACACCCCTTAGAATTGATGCAGTAGTCAGGGACATACATAGTTTCATAGTAGTGTACTATGATAATGGCCCTGGAGCCTTTAAAAGCCTAGTCCATAGGATTACCCTGGCATTGTGCCACCCAACCTTAGCTCCCAGTGTCTCTGTCACAGTAGAGCCACTAGAGTGATCCCCAGGGTAAATTTTCTATTTCCCATCCACTCATCAAGATTTCTCTTGAAGAGGGCCAGTGAGGTGCTCTGTTTGACATGTATGGGAGGTCTATTCCATAACATGGGCAGTCTCCTGGTTATGAACCTGTCCCTCCAGCATGTTCTGTTGCTTGTGGTAATAAGGTTGAGGTCTCTGGAGCGTGTGGTGGGGAGGGATTGGGATTTCTTTAGATGTAGCATTTCTAACAGAGTTGGGCCAGACATGGCTTTGTAAGTCAAGCAGAGATCGCCTCTAATTAGGTGATATGAGACAGAGAATAGTTGGAGTTTTTGAGTCTGTCCATAAAGGACAAGTGTTTAAGGCCTAGGATAGAAATCTAGCCTTTGATCATCACATGTCTCCAGTGGTGAGGAAATCATTCTATGTTGCGCAACTTATAAACAAAGTTATGGCATCTAAGTCCAAGGAAGTCATTATTCCACCGTATTCAGTATTCGTCAAACCTATCATTGAGTACAGTGCCCCCTTTGGTATGTACCTAACCAAGCATATCCAACAACTGGAACATCCACAGAGGTTCCTCACTAAAAGACTACAGGGCATAAGTAATATGTCCTATGCTGACAGCCTCAAGGCCCTATCCCTATATACTGTCTCCTACAGGCTTTTGAGGGGAAATCTATGCCTGGCATGCAGGGCATTGTCAGACCCCACTCTGATGGACCTCCTGCATATCCACAAAACAAACAGTACCATAATTACCCATTCTAAAGACTTAAACCTTGCCTGTTATATAAATAGGACCTGCTGGAGAGATAGTTATGTACCCCAGAGACCACCCCGTCTATGGAACAGGCTCCCCATCCATGTGAAGCAGAGTTCATCCCTAACCCAATTCAAGTGCAACTTTGACAATTGGATGGGAAACTGGAAATTCATCCCTGGTTTGGCACCTATGTCTCTAACGCAAACAGGTAACCTGTAAATGGTTCATCTCCCAGGCCCATGCTTACACTTACCAAGGGTGTCAGAACTTGTCAGAGATTCGGGATGCATGGCTAGGCTTAAAAAGGCCCTTGTGGTCATTAGCTTAGTAAACGCCTATGAACCTATAAGAAAAGTACATTGGGCATGAACATGGCTTAAATGAGCAAAATGAATATAATAAGAGACAAAAAAGAGCACGTTAAGCAAATATAAACAAGGTGACTGCATATGTTTTGGCATAACTACAACTTCGTATTGTATCAAGGGCATAAAGTTATTTGAAGTATCTCAAAGTGTGTAAAAGTGCTTACAGAGTGTGCTTATTACTGTGCATGCATTTCAAAGAGCTGTTGTGTGTAAACTGCAACTACTTAGTGAAATATAGTAAAAATACAGCCATTTTGAAAAGTTCTTGTGCTGGGTGTATCTGTTCGCAAAGTGCTGCCATTACAGACTGTTTCTCATACTGTAAATAGTTGCCCAGCAAGGTACTGCCATTCTGGGGACATTTCAGTGTGCTATATGCAGTTATTCGCAAAGTGCAATTACTTTGAAGTTGAGTTTTGGGCAAGAGATGTTTGATTTCTTCGCACTGAGCAGTTACTTGATATGTTTCCTTACAGTGATAAGAAGTGATTTCTTACAAAAGACAACATTACAAGAATATTACAGTGCCCGGGAGTTATCCCGTCACATCGTAAAGTTGTTGAAGGTTTTCTTAAAATGATGATAAATGACTTTAGCATTTTTGCCTTTCAAAACGATACTGCAAAAGTATAAAGTGCTCGAGATGTTTATTTCGCAAAGTCCAGTTATTCAAAGGTACTACAAATTTGTCCATTAGCATAATTTTGAAAAGCTCAGGAAAGTATAAATTCGGAAGCGCAAAGGCATTGAACAAAGTTACAAATACTGGCATAAGTTTCTGGCATATGTGTATGTGTGTATGTTTGTGTTTTATTTCAGAACCCTTCACTGGTATTGCTGTACAAGCTGAATTAAGTGAAGACCCGAGTATTTGAAGCCCGAGTTCAGAGAAATGTGTAACCCCCATACAAATATTAGAGAGGCATTTGCTTTACACAAGAGATCAGAAATCAGGGGAAACATTTGCAGCTTATATAACTGACTTGAGAAAAAAAATCTGCGGTGGTGCAGCAGAAGAGTTGTCGCCTCACAGCAAGAGGTTCTCCCGTTTGATTCTCGGCTGGAGTGCCTTCTGTGTGGAGTCTGCATGTCCTGCCCGCGGTCAAGTGGTGTTAGAAAGACATGAGTGAATGGGCGTGCTTTCACTGAAGGTTGGGCATCGAGCTGGCACTTCGGCACCGTAAAAATCTACTGCCAATCATTAGCAGACCGGAGTTCCGCTGTGGCGACCCCTAACCAGGAAAAGCCGAAAGAAGAACAACAACAACATAACTGACTTGAGAAACAGAGGTAAAACGTGTCAGTTTGGTGTCTTAAAAGATGAGCTGATAAGGGACAGGATTATGTGTGGTATTAAGAGTGCTGCTGTGAGAAAGATTTTACATCGTGACAATGATTTAACATTGAGCAAAGCCATAGAGATTTGTCAAGTATGCTTGCGAGCGAAAGAGCATGTTTAAATTTTGCTCCAGAGCAAATGTCGATAGTATGCAACACGTGGCAAACAGAAGCAGGCCCAAGCATGTGGCAGCTACAGGGTTTCCAGGAAAGGCACATGGCTTTCCAAAAAGTTCTAAGAAAGGAATGCGTTCAAGCTCAGTGCAGTTCAAGCATTAATCAGCAAAACCCAAGTCTAGCTTTACTGTCACAACTGTGGTGCAAATTATGAGTCTAAAAGAGAGAAGTGCTTAGCATTTGGTCAGCAATGTCACAAGTGTAAAAATGAACCATTTCTAAAAGTTTTGTAAATCAAGTAAGCCTCATACAGTTGTAAAGAAAGGTCACACAAAAAAGCAAGTTGATCAAGTAGAGTCCAAGCAGTCAACTTTCTAGGTAGATGGTGTATTGGTGCTTGTTGAAAGAGCTGATGCAGTGAATTTATCGACAAGAAGTTAAGTGAAGTGTTTTGTACTGTCCGGATTAATGTTAAATCCACAGAGCTCAAAGTAGACACTGGTTCAAAGTGTAATATTACATCAGCAGACACATTTGCTAAAGTGAGAACTAACGACCAACTCAATGTGGCCAGTAGTGCGAGACTTGTTGCTTATGGAGGTGAAGAAATTCAAACAGAAGGTTCAGTGATGCTTTCATGTTATTTGGCTGAGAACTATTACAACTTCATAGGTTGGTACTAGGCTATCAGCCCTAGGGCCTATACAAGCCTAGCCATAACAATTCCCTGGCTATTTCTTCCCACAATATTTACTTCTACTTGTTATTCTATGTAGTCCAAAGATAGTTTAAGAATGAATCTGCTTTCATTTGCTAAAGAAGTCCATCACATAAGTGCATTTCTGAGCTGCAGTTTTTGTGACGCCATTTTCTCAGAGTATGCTGATATTTTTGATGTCAAGTTAAGCAAACTTCCAGTTGTGTATTGCATGAAGTTAGACCCAGATGTCACGGCAGTAGTCAGATCAGCCAGAAGGGTTCTGATAGCTATGCAGGACAAAGTTAAAGCTCAGCTGGATAAAATGGTGCAGCAAGTTGTGATTTGTCCAGTCACACAACCAACTGAATGGGTGTCGTCCATGGTAGCCATTTACAAAAATGGCTCAGATGAAATCAGAATATGTATTGACCCAAGAGATCTGAGCAAAGCATTAAAGAGACTGTATCATCCAATGCGCACAGTCGAAGAAGTTGCACCTCTAATCCTGAATGCTACAGTATTTTCTGTCTTGGATGCAGATAGTCCATTTTTGGCAAGTGATGCTTGATCGTAAATCCTCATTTCTAACTACTTTTGGTATTCTGCAAGAGATGTCTTCCAGTGTGCAATGCAGCAAATTTTTTTGGGTTATCCTGGTGCCATAACAGTAGATGATTTATTGATTGGAGGCAATGGTGAAGCAGAAAGTTCTAGACAGAGCATGTGAAGTAAACTTGAAGCTCAATCCTCTGAAGTGCAAATTCAGACTTCCAGAAGTTAACCTATGTAGGCCATTTATTTACAAGTACAGGCTTGAAACCAGACCTGACCAAGCACGCAGCTATTCTAGAGCTTTCAGTACCAGATAATGTACAAGCTCTACACAGTTTCTTAGGTATGGTCAACTATTTAGGCAATTTTATACCAGACTTCAGTGAGTTGACAGCACCTTTAAGAGAGCTAAAATGCAAAAATGTTGAATGGTCAAGGTTGAAACAACACCAAAAGGCATTTGAAGACCTCAAGCAGAAAACTGCCACCCCACCTACATTAAGATACTATTATGTGAACAAACCAGTTACTCTTTCCTGTGATGTTTCAAAATTTGGTCTTGGCACAGTTATACTTCAAGAGAACAGACCAACAGCTTATACATCTAGAACACTACCCCAAACATAGATGCAGTATGCTCAAATTTAGAAGGAACTTTTTGCAATAATATTTGCATCTTCCAAGTTTCATGATTATATTTATGGACAAGCTATTCAGATTGAAACTGATCATCAACCTCTAGTTACCATTCTAAAGAAGCCTATGCATTCTGCTCCAGTGAGATTACAAAGAATGATGCTCAAGTTGAAAAAGTACAAGTTCAAAATGATCTATGCAAAAGGCAAATTGCTTTATCTACCTGATATAGTACCTTATCTAGATCACACAGAAATACTACAGAACAGCTTAATGCAGGGAATTTGGACTCTGATGTGATGTCAGTGCGTAATTTTTCCACCAGTAGACTTGATGAGTTAAGAGATAACACTCAGACTGATCCAAGTTTGCAGAAGCTCAATCACTACATTAATGTTGGATGGCCGTCAAAGCAATCTAGTGTACCACCTGAAGTGCAAACCTATTTTCCTTACGGAGATAAATTGCTGACGGAGGATGGCATTATTTTCAAAGGTCCTAAAATTATTGTTCCTGCTTCCTTGCAACAAGAATATATCTAGACTTTGCATCATGGTCACCCAGGATCCGTATCCACTAAGAGAGAGGAGCAAGAGAATTAGTATTTTGGCCTTCACTACCAAAAGACATTGATAGAGTACTTTCTTCGTGTTCAGTATGCAATAGTATTAGGCCGCATTTGCAAAGAGAACCACTTTAGCTAAGTCCAGTTCCTGAACTACCTTGGTCTACTGTAGCAAGTGATATCTTTGAGTGGAACAATCAACACTTCTTGGTTTTGGTAGACTCTTATTCAAGTAGGTTTGAGATTGATCTGCTACCTAACCTAATATCCACTGCTGTTATTACTAAGTTGAAACCACCATTTCTCAGTTCATGGTAGTCCACATAAACTTCTTTCTGACAATGGTACTCAATTTACTAGCCATTTGTTTTGGAAATTTGCAAAAGAATGGGACTTTGTACATGTCACTAGTAGTCCTGAATATCCTCATTCCAATGGTCTAGCTGAATGTGCAGTGTGAAGAGCAAAGCAGTTATATGACCGGTCAAAACGTGACAATACTAACATGTTCTTGAACTTGCTTAATCTCAGAAACATACCCCGTGATGATATACTTGGCTCACCTGCTCAAAGACTACTTTCCAGGAAAACTAGAAATGCGTTACCCATTACTTCTAGTTTATTGAAGCCTACACCTAAGAACAATAAAAACATCAAAGCTCAATTGTTGAACAAGCGTAATATCCAGAAATCTAGTTATGACAGATCAAGCAGATTACTTTGTTTGTTGAGAGAAGGTGAGACCGTATGAATCCAGACAACAAAAGGTTTTGATTGAATATGACAGATTACAGGTGTCTGTGCATAGCCGAGATCTTAGCTGGTAGACTCTGAGGGTGTGGAATATAGGAGGAACGGTAGACATCTATTTTGTGTACCAGAACCATCGTCACCATCACAACATTGCTTCTGTGATGTAGAATCCAAATCTAAGAGTGAATCAGACACTGTTTCCATACCACAATGTGTTCAAAATTCTGATTCCATTCCAGAAAATGATCTGAACATTCCACAGGTCATCCATTTTTCAGAGACAGTTTCAGTTGCTAAATCTCATTCCCAGTTTTATATCACATGATATGGGCAAATATCTAAGCCTTGTGTGTGAAATACGCAGCAACGTGGACCTGATTGTGTGTGTATATATATATATATATATATATATATATATATATATATATATATATATATATATATGTGTGTGTGTGTGTGTGTGTGTGTGTGTGTGTATTGAGTAACAAGACTGCGGTGGTGGTGCTGCGGTAGCATTATCGCCTCACAGTAAGACGTTGTCCTGTTCGATTCTCAGCTAGAGCATCTTCTGTGTGAAGACATGCGTGGTGAATGGGCGTATCTTTGTTGAAGGTTGTGCGTCAAAGCTGGCAACTCGGCACGTAAAATTCTACTGCCAATCATTAGCGGACCGGAGTTCCGCTGTGGCGACCCCTAACCGGGAAAAGCCGAAAGACACAACAACAACAACAACAATGCATGACTAAGAAATACCTGTGATTTCTGCATGCCAAATAGCCTTATAAAGCAATGTAATCTACTTCTCAAAGAGGGAGGATGTAGATCAGAGAGGAAGTGATGTGTATGCAGTATCTTTAAGAAGCACTTCAAGGCTAAACATTCAGGTATAAATTCTAGACATGTGCAATCCCTAGTGCCACTTTGAAAGAGCAGCTAGGGAGAGAGCATGCAAGATCGCAGTTGCTAATTTGTATATAAGTTACGTAAGTTAAAGTCAGTAGTCTTCTATAGTGATGTGTTTGTATAAAATAAAGCTGCTTGAACAGAACCCATGAAGACTCTTCTATTGTGTCCTAGACAGGAGAGCGACAAAAATGTTTATGGAAGAATTAATTATGTCAAGGTTAGATAGAGGAGGCTCAATTACTAATAGTTAGGATAGGATGAGAGGAGATAAAAATGGTGATGTATAACCAATTTACAGTTAATTCTCCAGAAATAGATGCTATTCCTGTGGAAGTTTCGAAGCTAGGGGGAAGAAAGTAATAAACATCTGGAAAGTGTTGTTTAACAGTATTTTAAAAGGAGGAGAAGCACAAACAGCCTGGGAGAAAGCAGTGGAAGCTACAATACCTAAAAATGGTAAAGATCCATCAGATATGGCTTCATATAGGTCCAATTAAATTCTAAACCATGATTATAAAGTGCGTATGTCTATAATGGCTAAAAGAATGGCAAAGGTGATGCCAAAATTGATAGGTATGGATTAATGTGGTTTTGTGTAAGGGAGGCAAACATTTGACAACAACATTAATAGAACAATGATGATCTAGAGGGAAGGAGAATGCAACAAAATACCACTGTTGCCAGCATGTCTCAATGCAGAGAAAGTATTCAAAACAGTAAATTGCGATTTTATGAGTAGGGCAGTGGAAACATTTGAATTCTCTGATAAAACTATAAGGTTGATTAGGAGGATATATGAGGGATCAGAGGGGAAAATTATAGTGGAGGAGTTCATCTCTGATACGTTTTGTTTGAACAGAGGAACAAGGTGGGGCTGTCTTCTTTACCCTTTGTTATTTGTGTTATATTTAGAACCACTGGTAAAGAAAACAAGGAACTCAGAAATTCAAGGAAATAATTGGTATGGTAATCAAGAAAAGCTGGCTTTATTTGCAGATGGTATTATTTTGTACTTGATAAAACCAGATAAGAACATTTCAGTGTTGTGGAACATTCTGAGACAGTTTCCATTCTCTTCAGTATGCAAAATTAATGAAGACAAAGGAAAGGCAATAGCTGTAAACTACATATCCACACACAATTTTTTCAGCAATACCCACATTTATGGGTAAATGATAAAATAAAGTACTTAGGAATATGGATTAAAAAGGATTCTGTCATGGCAGCTAAGGATATGTGGGAAGACACTAAACAAAAGACAATACAAAAACTGAGAAATTGGGAGCTCTGTTTTATGGATATGGATAACATGATACGAGCAGTGTAAATGTTTCAGTCCCTTTAGTTTTATACACAGGTCAGGCATATTTTTATCAACCAGAGGAGAAGTTGTGGATAGCAATTAATAAAGAGCTGAAGGATTTTATGTGGGAGAAGAAGAGGGCAAGAGTAAAGGGGATAAGCTGATCCTTCCAACAGAACAAGGTGGTTTGGGATTACATGATATGAAGGGGTATTTCAGAGCTACTTAGTTAAGGCTCCTATATATAGCACAAGTGGGAAGCTATAATTCAAAATGGAAAGGGATGATGATAAAACAGGTAGAAAGCTCAAAAAACAAGGAGAGGCTGGGATTTTGGATGCAGATCCTTAAGAAGAATAACAATAACCATACAGAATATTATATTCATAAAGCAGCAGAAAGTATCATAAGAACTAAGCTAACACTGTAATGGGTAAAAGAGCTTCTGCCAATAAGAATGACTACAATTAGGGATACAAAGAATAGGAAAGAGAGGGCTGGAAAAAACTGACAAATAAACCACTGTACTGGGACCATATAATTAAATAGGAAAAGGTAACAGAATGGGTAGAGGCCAAAAATTAATTTGGATAGCAGGCTAGAGACTGCCTTCCATATCAAGGATTAATATCAGAGTATAGGCAAAGAGAAAGATATATGGGGGTCCTAAGTGAAAGACCAGCGGTAGGAGAGTTTTTAGTAGAACGTAGAGCAGAAACTGTGTTAAAAAGGGGGATAATTAGTAAGGCATATAAAGCATTGCATGATAACTATATGAATCAGTCAGAGGAGGTTAGAAGGGAGTATAGAGAGACTGGATAAGCAATTCACAAAGAAACAATGGGGGGAAACATGCATGGCTCCAAAATATGCAACAAAGTCTAGAAAAGTTAGGATATTTGCTTGGAAGTGTTTGAATAAGTATTTTACACACCAATCAGACTCCAAAGAATTTTTCCTCAGGGAGACTGCAAATCTTGGAGGTGTGATGAGGAAGAAAGCGGTAATGAGAACAACATTTTTGTGAGTATAATGAGTTGGCATACTTTAAAAATTCTCTGCACACTACTCTGTCAGAAATACTGGATGAATAAATTGGTGTAACAAAGGAAATTATTTATTTGGGCTATGATACAGAATTGGAATTGCCTAGACATAGTAAGGCCATGCTGAGTTTAATTCTGATGGCTGACAAAAAAGCAATTACTAGAAAATGGAAATCAAAATCTAAACCAACTGTACTAGAAGCATTGAATATAGTAGCAGAGATAAAACAACTGAAAGAGGGATCTTTAGAAAAGGGTAAGAGCAAATTGCTTATGAAAAATGGGAATTGTGGGAACAATACCTGCAGACTTAGCTTTAGGATGAGGAACGACATTTAAGAGACGGCAGGAATTGAATGAACTTTGTAATGTTTGACTGACAATAATGGGACAGATTATAAATGATGTATAATGTTGGCAACTGAACTTATGTTAGTATGGTTTGTTTTCATTCATACAAATGTATGGTTGCCTATGTCATAAGTGATAATTTAATGAAGATGTTTCTTATTTAATGAAAAAAACAAAAAAAAAAAACAAATCCAGTTTGTGAAGAAAACAGAGTTACTGCTAGGCCAGCAGTATCATCCAGTAGGAAGATGCAACAAGGATAACTCAAATGCTTTATTCTTCGGATGGAAATGTAGTAGTACTTGCACTAAAAGAGATAGCAAAGCAGTGTGCCCCTGTGTCACTGTTTTTCTGGCAAGAAAATAGCTATAGATTGTCCAACAGGCTCCTAAAAGTGGAAAATGAGCAAGAAAAATGGCCTAAAATCTCCATTCATGGCAGCAGTTCTTTTTCTATGTGCCAATGTCCCATGGATTGGTACTGTGCCTGCTAAGGATCATACACTTCAAGGGATAATGTATGAATAGTGTAATTATATCAAAGTGTTGCAGCTCTTCAATTGTGCATTTCTGTTGCAAACAGCAGTACTCTGTAGTTCACATTATCCTCATGCCTCATTTAAGCCATAGTAATTCTATAATTGCTGTACTTCACTCATACTGCTGTGTTCCTTATTAAATTCAAACTATGTGGGCTTTTAAAGTATTCCATGACACTTGTTGGCTGACAGATACTGTGAACTGCTCAGTCAAATGTGAAGCCCTCCTTACTACTCGATTAGTTGAAAAATGCTGTGAACTGTTAAACCAATTGTTAAGCTGATTATTCAACAAAATCCAGCAAATTAAAAATTGATTGCTGACTAGCTGATTTAAAATTTGAAGCAACAGATGGGTGACCTGACCTAGCACAAGAGCTGATCAGTGACACATGCACAGTTGTGTTTAACACATGAACACTTGTGTTTGTTATCCAGAGACTAAGCCAAGAAATTGAGAATAGGGCATATACCCCAACATACAAGGGAGTGAACCACCACTGACTTACAGGAAGGGAATGCTGCACTCTGTTGCTTGAAATTGGGTTGGTTCGGCTAATGTTACAGTTAACACTGGACCAAAGGAACCTTCACGGAACCATGAAATTGTCACAGCAAGTGTCATATCACTACCATTTACTACAAGTGAAGTACAACACCCTGTTGGCTGAAGCTAGATTTTTTTGTGTCAGTTAATTTTATAGTAACCATTGAGACACAAGAATCTCTGATGAACTGTGGGACATTCACAGTTGTACTAAAAGCCCTATCAGTATTTTATTTATTTATTTATTTATTTATTTATTTATTTGCAGTTGGTTTACCAGGATAGTCCATTGGGCCAAAAGAACCCGTTTTCAATGGAGTCCTGGGGAGAAAAGCTCCAAATACAGACAAAAACAGGTACATGCAAAAATTACAATAATACTTATACAGAGTAAAAGATAAAAACATTTAATACATTTAGGTTCAAAAATTCAAGAAGCATTCAAAACAATGCAATCTGATGTGGAATAAATGTCAGGGGAATAAGTTAAAAGAGTAATGTTTTATCATTCAAAAAAGTTGTATAGACTTGCATTACAGGGTAGGTATTCTAAGGGAACGTAAGCTTAGATAGGAAGAGTTATGTAACGTATATGGGAAGAAGAATGGGAAGAAGAATGGGATAACATAGAATTATGAGGGGAGGGAACAAGAACAATCCCATTGGGATCTTAGGTATGAATGAAGAGATTTTTTGAACATGTACTGGTTAGAGGAGGTACGAATGGATGGTGGAAGTGAATTCCAGAGACGAGCAAGAGTAAAAGATAGTAGGTGCTTACCTGGGGGATGAGATGGTTTATGTACTTGTAGTAGGTTTTGATTGTTAGACCTTAAGACTCTGTTAGGTAGGTGCATTTTGAAGGCGGAAGACAGGGAGGGACAGAGAGAGGGGCTGAGGATGAGCTTATAAGCAAAAGTCAGCTGTATATATATGAGTTGATTTGGTAATTCGAGCCAGTTTAGTTTATGGAGAGAGGAACAGTGATGAGTAGTGGACCTATGGCTATTGGCGAATTTGGCAATTTTGTTATAGCAGGAGGAAAGCTGTTTTTAGAGAAGTCTGAAGATTGGTCCATAATGGAGCCCCATAGAGAAGAGAGGGATGAGAAAAGAGGAAGCGAGTGTGATTTTGGAAGAACTTGTAAGGTATTGGTTCTGACGGTATAGCATACCTAGTTTTTGATGGGTTTTTTTAATGTTTAGTTGAAGATGTGAGTTGTAACTAAGCTGATTGTCAATCTGTACACCAAGTAGCTTAGTTTCAGACACTATTTCAAGGGGTGAGTTATTTTGGCTGGTAATTAAGAATGAGTTCATGTCGAAGGAAGTGGATTTTGAGGGAGTAAATACCATAAGTTTTGTTTTGGAGGCATTGAGTGCTAAGTGATTTGATTTCATCCAATGTTCAGTAATTGAAAAAGCTTCCTGAGTAAGTTTTGGAGCAGAGAGGGGAAGTGGCAGAGCAGATGATGGTTGAATCATCTGCATATTGGATGATGTTTGCAAATGGGATAGATTTGTGATAATCATTGATAAATATATTAAAGAGGAGGGGGCCAAGAATAGAACCTTGAGGAACTCCAGTAAGGGTACTGAGGAATGGGGAAGTGGCCTTTTTCCATATTACAGCTTGGTATCTATTTGATAGATAGCTGGAGAACCAGTTTATGGTAGAGGGAGAGAGGTTAAGTTCTGACAGTTTGGTTAAGAGCAAGTTATGTGAAATGGTATCGAGGCTTTGGAGAGGTCAAGTAGTAAGGTGGAGACGATGTGACCGGAATCTCGTGCTGTGTTAACAGTCTCAAGGAAGGCCAACAGGGCTGTCATGGTGCTATGATTTGGCCTAAATCCATGTTGTGTAGGGGTTAGCAGGTTGTTGTCTAAGAGATGTGGCAGAAGTTGAAGGTGTATACACTTTTCTAGAAGTTTAGAAATGGGGGACAGAATAGCAATGGGACGAAAGTTACTTATGTTGCAATTGTTGCCTCCTTTATGTAGGGGGATTATGAATGCTTGCTTCCACAATTGGGGTACAATGCATTCATGGATGGAGCGATTGATTAAGATGCTAATAGGATAAGCAATAGCATCTGCTGCTATACGAGGGAAGTAGGAGGGAATATTGTCAGGGGCATTAGTACATGGCTTTAGTTTCTGAAGGAGTTTCTTTATAGTGGCCATGGGTATAGGTTTTAGTGAAAGTAGAGAAGGATGGAGAGAGGGAGAATTAGAGGGGGGTACAGGTGGAGGGGGAGTCTGAAAGGTGGTTAAGGTGGAAGATTGGTGGGGTGAAATAGAATTGGGGATAGGGTTATTTGCAGTGGAAGGAAGGGGTGTCTTAGAAGGTGAGGTGGGGCCTGTAAAGGAGGAGGTGAGTTTGCTAATGGAGTCGATAAAAAAGGAGTTGAACTGTGTAGCTAAATCCAAGTCTGGGATATTAGGGTCTGGGGTTGGGGTATGAGGTTTGCTAGGGTTTAGAAGGGTGGAGATCCCCTTCCAGAACTTCTGGGGGTTAGTTTTGTTATTGTTTTGGAGTGAGAAGAAGTATTGTTGTTTATCAGAGATTATTAACTTTTTAACTTTATTTCTAAGGGTTTTATATGCAATATGTTGTTCTGAGGTCTTATTTCTCAGGTAGAGTCCCCAGGCTTTGTCTCTAAGGCATAGCTGATAATGTGGTTTTGGTTAGCCATGGGGCAGATTTTATTTTATTCTTTTGTTCTTAGTGGGGCTTGGCAATCAAGTATTCCTAAGAAGGTGGAGTTAAAGTGGGCAACTGCTTCTTCTAAGGGCAGTGTCTTTAGATTGTTCCAATTGATTGCCTTTAGGGAATCTATGAAGATTGATGGGTTGAAACTTTTGTTATTGCGGGTAGTGATGTAGTTGTGGGTGCAATAGGAGATGCAGGGGAGTCGGTGAGTGAAAGTAGGCAGATGATCACTAAGAGGGTCAGGTAGTGTACCGCTATCAGAAAAATAATGGGGGTGTGACACTAGAATCCAGTCAAGGATGGTGCCACTGGAGGGGTCCTTTGATGGGTGGGTTATGGTGTTGATTAGTTGGGAAAAGTTATATAGATTGATGTTAAGATGATTGGTTGGAGACTGAATGGAGGTCCAATTAATGTTTACATCTCCTAGGATTATGGTTTCATTGCTTATGTTATCCACCACTACAAATTGAACATGACAATAAACGCTTTACTGCGGGTACTCTAGTAGTTATTTTAACTTATTTCACCCTATAGATGCAAGTAACAAAAAGCCATTTTTATATGCCAGTATCCAAAGAGGTGTTTTTATGCCTGTTGAGGCTCATTCAGTAGTTAGTTCAAAGAGAAGTCAAAGAACAGTTTTCTGTTATAAATTAGACCAAAGTGTTACAGACTTTTTTTTAACTATGGTCAGCAACTGTCCACTTTTAGACACAGTAGTGTCTTGGAAACCACATTATCCATATGTCTTAATGTACCCGCAGTAAAGCGTTTATTGTCATGTTCAATTTGTAGTGGTGGAAGACTAGCTCAGACCTAATTATGTGCTAAATACCGTGCCAGTCAGAGGTAAAGATACAGAGTCTGTTAAGTCAGGAAAGGTATATGCCATACAACTTTGCCAACATGAAACAGTAACTCCTGATTACCTTCTTGGAACTCTCTTAATTTTCTTGGTTTTATTTTTTAGGAGTTGTTACACTTTATTATACCATGATCCCCCATTAATATTCCAAAACGTGCACGCTGATTGGCCAGCATGCACGTTGTAAATCGACTTATACTAATGGAAAAAGGTCCGGTCGCCCGGACTTTTTCCATTAGTATAAGTCTCTTTTAAAACACTGTCTCGCTATGTTAAAAGAGTTTAACATAGCGACACAGATTTAAAAAAAAACAACGGAGATCTCCGTTGCTTATTTTAAAGCTGTCTCGCTATGTTAAACCCATTTAACATAGCGAGACAGGTTTAGCAACGGAGAAAGCAAGATCTCCGTTGCTTTTTATTGCTATGTTAAATGGGTTTAACATAGCGAGACAGCTTTAAAATAAGCAACGGACATCTCCGTTGCTTATTTTAAAGCTGTCTCGCTATGTTAAACCCATTTAACATAGCAAAACAGTAAAAAGCAATGGAGGTCTTGCTTTCTCCGTTGCTTTTGGCCACAGCTCTGATGTACTGCGTAGGCATGCGCAGTACATCAGAACTGCCGCGGATACCAGACAGCTGCGGAAGGGCAGCAAAGAGGCATTATACAATGCCATTATTTAAGAAAAGTAATTAATTATTTCTTTTCTTAAATAATGTCATAGTATAATAGCAATAACCCACTTCTGGGTGTAGGTAATGCGGGATTTACCCACGGTTGTCTTTGTTTGGTCCTCGAGCCGCCTCGACCAAACCACGCCAACTGTGGGTAAATCCCGCATTACACCCAGGCGTGGGTTATTGCTATATTATACCATGACCCCCCATTAATATTCCAAAACGTGCACGCTAATTGGCCAGCGTGCACATTGTAAATCGACTTATACTAATGGAAAAAGGTCCGGTCACCCGGACTTTTTCCATTAGTACAAGTCTTTTTAAAAACACTGTCTCGCTATGTTAAAGGAGTTTAACATAGCGACACAGGTTTAAAAAAAGCAACGGAGATCTCCATTGCTTTTTTAAAGCTGTCTCGCTATGTTAAACTCCTTTAACATAGCAAAACAGTAAAAAGCAACGGAGATCTTGCTTTCTCCGTTGCTTTTTTTTTTTAAAACCTGTCTCGCTATGTTAAACCCATTTAACATAGCGAGACAGGTTTTAAAAAAACGGAAAGCAAGATCTCCATTGCTTTTTACTGTTCGCTATGTTAAATGGGTTTAACATAGCGAGACAGCTTTAAAATAATCCGTTGCTTATTTTAAAGCTGTCTCGCTATGTTAAACCCATTTAACATAGCGAAACAGTAAAAAGCAATGGAGATCTTGCTTTCTCTGTTGCTTTTGGCCACAGCTCTGATGTACTGCGTAGGCATGCGCAGTACATCAGAACTGCCGCGGATACCAGACAGCTGCGGAAGGGCAGCAAAGAGGCATTATACAATGCCATTATTTAAGAAAAGTAATTATTTCTTTTCTTAAATAATGTCATAGTATAATAGCAATAACCCACTTCTGGGTGTGGGTAATGCGGGATTTACCCACGGTTGTCTTTGTTTGGTGGTTATTGCTATATTAAACAATGGGCAATCCGTAGATTGCATCCTCATTGGAGAACGAATGTTCCTGAGCAGGGTATTAATACACCAGTAATGCCTGCTGAAAAACGAGTCCGCTGCTTCACAGCAGCATATCAAGCTGCCGTGGAGCTTGGACAGAAAAAAAACTAACTGCCTCCATTATTTCACACTCACTAAGCAGGGCTTCTGCTATTTAGCGAGTGTAAAATGTAAAAAAAAAAAAAATGAAAAGAAAAAGTGTGTGTGACTGTGTTTACGTCTATTTGTGTGTAAGTGTACGCGTGCATATGAGTGAAAGCGAGATCAATCAAGACATTATTTTACACTCATAAGCAGCGCTTTTGCTGTTTAGCGAGTGTATAAAAAAATAAACAGAAAAAAGTGCACTTATGTGTATGAGTATGTTTATGTTTCTGTCTGCATGTGTGAGTGAATGCATGCATGAAAGCAGAGGAGACTGTGTGTGTGTGTGTGTGTGTGTGTGTGTGTGTGTGTGTGTGTGTGTGTGTGTGTGTGTGTGTGTGTGTGTGTGTGTGTGTGTGTGTGAGAGAGAGAGAAGGAAGAGTGAGAGCGATCCCTTATTCAGACAAATTTTGTGAGGTGCAAACGTAAGTTTCTGGCCTCAGCTTTAACAAGAAGAGGGACTAAGAATTGCAAAGTAGACTTTTCCTGTTGATCAGTTTTGGGAAGGAAGGAAAACAGAAACCATCACTACACAGAAAACAGAATCCACTGTATAGGGGGCTGCGTTCAGCTTGTCTTTCCCCGATTAACAAACACAAATCAATAAAAAAGTGCTAACAGTTGAGCAAACCAGCAGAAATCTGCAACTCATGTTGTCCCTCAGGGGTCTAGTGCTCCTCCCCTTGTTGGAAGTCAGTGCCTTAGATAGGCATCGAACCCGCATAAAGCCATATTTCATTAGCAATGCCTGATATGATGGCATTCACTTGTTAGCTGACCACTATGGGATGGAATTACAGCCATGGTCATGGTTTACCCTGTGGAGTATTTACTGAATGATAGTTTCTATTTCTATGCTTTCTTTTACAGATGACTAGTTTCCCCCAAGTTTGATGCATCCGCTGTACACAAGAAGCCTGAGATTCCTGCATATGTGCGCGCGCGCACACACACACACACACACACACACACACACACACACACACACACACCTTATTACTAGTCCCCACAACACCAATCAGTCCTGATGTACTTAAATTAAAATTTCAATGTGTAAACAACAGATCAAAACTGAACTCCAGTTTGAAGTCCATCTGACATTTTGGAGTTATGCCAGCGGATCTAATACAGGACAGGGGGTTGCACAGCCTTAGAATGGCAAAGTTATGTACATTTTTTAAACTTGTGAATAACTTTCGTTTTTGGATTTTCATAAGAATGAAGCCAGCATGCATCTCTGAAAAGAACGTCTGAAACTCAAATTTATGTTATCATTTAGAGACATCAATTTGTAATAAATGGCAATAAACCAAAGGTTTTAGGAGAAAAGAACCAAAAAATAAAGTAAATACCTGGACATTTTTTAAAGTGTTACATTTTGGATGTTCAATGCTTCAAATGCTTCCTCCAACACCATTAACATATACTACAGCAATTATGAAACATTAGGGGGGGATCTAGTCTATGTCAAAAATATATATAAAAATATAGTACTTAAAAAAAATAAGTAAGTAAATAAAAGAGAATGGGCTTTCTGTAAAATTGATCTCTAAGTGCAATAATGCCTGACAGGTTATGTGTTAATGTGTCATTAATGCCCTTCCAGGTGTAGAGAGACCAGACGCCGTAATTACACATTAACACACACCTTGTCGGGCATTATTGCTTGCTTATGTAATAATTTTATTATGCATCAGAACCATGATTTGGTGGAGTACATTTGCATAAGCAAATTCTAAAATAAATTAATACATATGATCTACTTGTAACTTTTACTAGCATTTTAAGACTTCTAAATGTACAGTACTAAGGGAATGTGTGTGTCTATGTGTGTGTGTTTGTATGTGTACCCTCACATACACATACGCACTTCCTGCTGTAGGCTAACATTCTGTCCAGGGGGTGAGGTTGTGAGTTCTGTTGACAAAAGGGGTGCAGTTGTGGTATGGGATTTTAATCAATACCAAGAGGAGGATTTTGTTCAACTTAATGATCCAAAATGTTATTCTAAAATGTATCTAGATCCAGCTATTAAGTTTAAATATGAGATTGATCAATTTTTGAATTTGGCAGTTGAGGAAGGTATAACTGATAAGAGAGTTTTAAAACAGCTAATAGGGAATAATCCACAGATTCGATATATTTATATATTGCCTAAGATTCATAAAAATCCAAACAAACCCCTTGATCATCCTACTGTAACAGGTTTTGGTTCTTTAATGGAACTTCTTCCAGCTTTTTTAACTTATTATTTAAAACCTTTGCTGTCTGTTATTCATTCTAGAATTAATGATACAACACAGTTTGTGAACATTTTCCAAGCTATACAGATGGAAATTGGATGGTATATGTGTACCTTGAATGATAAAGCATTATATGTCAATATTCCACATATGGCTGGGTTGCAAGCCTTGGAATATTGGTTAAACAGTACAGACTTGTATAGTCCAGGTTTTAATACCTTCCTTTTGTATTTGTTGGAAATTCTTCCTAATAAGTGTTCTTTCTGCTATAGACATGGAAAAACTATGGGAAATTATTTTAATCATTATAAGAAGGGGTGTAGTATGGTACATGAAGTACAAATAATATTAGATGGTCAGAAGTTATTACGTCTGTTGTTTATGAGTTAAAAACATCATTACTTGTAACTCACAGTGCCTTTGTGGCAGAAAACGTTTGCTATGACCCAGGATTTGGCTTTTCTCAGCCGTCCTGGGACTCCCAGTCAGCAGGCTGGATCACTTAGGGGAGAGGTGACTTCCCCCTTGGGCACTTACCCCTCTTCTAGTGGACCTGCCTTACAAGTCATGGAGAAGGCCTTGGCGTCAACTGCTGATACTGTGCTTGCTATTTCACTGTCCTCCTCTGGACCACTATGTACACAGGTCACTTCTAGTGGACACCGGGCACAGAGGTCTCAGGATATACTCCCACAGGATACCTCCTTGGTGTTGTCTTCCCCAGCGTTTCCCTCTGAGGAAGTTTATTGGAAATCCTTGTGCAAGAGGAAGCATATGGACTCCACTGAGGAGTCTCTCACTGAAGACACAGATTTTGATGATGGGGAAGGGTCCCTCCGTTCACCTTCTGACGTATCCTTTGGTGATATCCTAGAAATCCTTAAACAGCGAGGTGAATGGCAGTCCTCTAACCCGACTTCTGAGGAGTCTGTGTTCCTGCAGGCTTTTCGCGCCTAGCCCCCTACCTCCTGGGTTACCCCCCCTGCAGATGAACTGGTCCGGCTCATTGTGCAGCGTGCATGGAAGACCCCTGATACTGTTGAGGCCATTCCCCGGAGGCCAGGAAAAATCTTGTCCCCACCCCTGCTTCTGAACCTCATTGGTCTAAAGGTCTCCCTGTAGATGCTCTGGTGGTGGCAGCTGCAAATAAGAAAGACCTGGCAGAAGAGGAAAGCCAGACTGTCCATCCGCCCAACAAAGAGTCCAGGGCATTGGATAGGATAGGGAAGCGTACCTTTGCATCAGCAACCTTTGCTATCAGGTCCCTGAATTATATGGCACACTTCACCAGGCTTCAAAGAGACCTAGTATCTGAGCTCTCTGAAACTTTGGCAGGTGCCGTGTCTGATGAGGTCCGTGACAAAGTGGCCTCTCAGCTGGCCACTATTGAATCGATTTCAAATTCCTCTATGCGTTCGGTGTCCCACGCATCAAAAGGAGCGGCTAGAGCAGCGAGTTCAGGCATTGTTTTGAGATGACATGCCTGGATGCGCTTGTGTAATTTCGCAGAACCTTTTAAGGCTTCCTTTCTCAGTGCTCCCATCGAGTCCTTCTCCTTGTTTGGACCCAAAGTCAAAACTACATTGGCCAGGTGTGAACAGGACGGTAAGACCCTGTCTGCCGTAGGTGCCCATTATTCGTCCCCCCAATGTGCTTTCTCCAGAAACCAAAAGAGCAGGAAGATGTGGTACAGAAAATCTCAGGGTCCTTTCCGTGACACACAGGCCGATTTTTCCCATAGGGGCAGAGGGGGGAACCTCACAAGGAAGACGTCCCTTTCGGGGCAGAGGGGGTCCGCATAATCAGGGCTCCAGAGATTCCTTCTCCGGGCAATCCTACCAGCGCTCCTGAAGAGTGGCCCAACCCCTTTCCTCTGGGAGTGGTTGGGGGACGTTTCTCTTTGTACCCTTCTGCCTGGCTAACCATTACCAATGATTCTTGGGTACAAAGGATAATAACCAGAGGTTACAAGATCCCCTTCGAACTTTGTCCTGTCCCTCCATCAAGATTTCCCGATGTTCCACCCGGTCAAAGGGAAGAAGCAGCTCTAGAGATTACAAAGTTGCTAAACAAAAGAGTCATCCAAGTAATCCCAACAGACCAGATAGTTTCTGGATTCTACTCGAGACTATTTTTGGTGCCAAAGAAAACCGGGGACTGGAGACCAATTTTGTCCTGTCCCTCCATCAAGATTTCCCAATGTTCCACCCGGTCAAAGGGAAGAAGCAGCTCTAGAGATTACAAAGCTGCTAAACAAAAGAGTCATCCAAGTAATCCCAACAGACCAGATAGTTTCTGGATTCTACTCGAGACTATTTTTGGTGCCAAAGAAAACCGGGGACTGGAGACCAATTTTGGATCTCGGTGTGCTAAACAAATTTGTGAGTGTGCAAACATTTTGGATGGTCACTATACAGTCTATCATTCCTCTCTTGGAAAAAGATGATTGGATGTGCTCGATAGATCTTCAGGATGTGTACTACCACATAAAGGTGGACAGACCATCAAGAAGATTCCTGCGCTTCTGTGCGGGAGCCAGTCATTACCAGTTCAGAGTACTGCCCTTTGGACTCTCTACAGCCCCCGGAATGTTTACAAAGTGCATGGCAGTTGTCACAGCTCACCAGCGGCTTCAAGGTTTTCAGGTTTTTCCATATCTAGACGACTAGCTCCTCTCCACCCCCACCAGACACCTATTGGAGGAAGCCCTGGCATACTCTCTCAATACTATCGAAAAGTTGAGCATAACAATAAACTGGCAAAAATCCAATCTCACCCCTTCTCAGTCCACAGAATTCATAGGGGTCATTTGGACTCAAAAACTTGCAGAGCGTCCATACACACAGAATATCAAGAATCAAACATCAACTGTTATCAGTTCTTTCAATGGAAAAGTCCACAGCTCACTCGATCCTGCAGCTGTTGGGCTCCATGGCAGCTTGCATCACCATTGTCCCCTTAGCCAGGTTTCACATGAGGCTTCTACAATGGCTACTGCTCACCCAATGGTATCCTTTCCAGCTTCCCCTTTCAGCCAAGATTCACATAACTCAGAGATGCAAACGAGATCTAAAGTGGTGGTTGAACCACAACCCATCACAATGGTCTCGCCCCTACTCCCCTCAGCAGCCCAAGGCTACAGTGACCACGGACGCCTCCCTGATGGGGTGGGGAGGGCTATGTCAGGGTCAGACAGTCCAAGGCACTTGGTCCGAAGTGGAGGCCCATCTGCATATAAATATTTTAGAGCTAAGAGCGGTACTTCTGACGCTGCAGGCATTCCATCCCTTGCTGCCGTCAGGGACAATTGCGATACAATCAGACAACATGGCAGTAGTCTGGTACATTAACAAACAGGGCGGAACCAAATCCTACCGCCTCTGGTGAGAGGCCATGAGGCTATGGCAATGGGCGATGGCTACCAACCGCTTTCTTCTAGCAACGCATATTCCCGGGAGTTTCAAACGTGATAGCAGACAGACTCAGCAGGTGCATTCTTCAACCTCACGAGTGGTCCCTGAATCCTCTCATAGTGGCGGACATCTACCACCGTTGGGGCCATCCTTGTTGCGACCTCTTTGCATCCCCGACCAACTTCAAATGCAGCAACTACTTTGCCCTGATTCCCCCTCCGGGACAGTCACCCAGGGACGCTCTAGTTCACGATTGGCCCTCGGGTCTTCTTTATGCCTTCCCACCCACTCCCCTCATTCCCCAGTTTCTAAAGAAAGCCCGCCGATTGAAGAGTAAAGTGATCCTTATTGCTCCATATTGGCCTCGTCAGATTTGGTTCCCCTTTCTGTGGCCTCACCTGCTAGATCAACCATGGATTCTTAGTCCAACCTCGGAGTTGATCTCCCATCCACAGAATCTGATTCACCCCAACCTGCACAGTCTGAAGCTCACAGCTTGGCTCCTCCAATTCCCTTGATTGCCAGGCAAAATGATCTTCCCTCACAAGTACAGGACATTCTTACTGCATCTCATAAGCCCTCCACTAGAATGACTTATCTAGGCAAATGGAAAAGATTTACCTGTTGGCTGAAAGATAAGGAAATTGATCCCTTTTCAGCACCGGTGTCGATGGTACTCGAATATCTAACCGCCCTTTTTCAATTGGGGCTGTCAGCATCTACCATTAGAGTACATTTGGCTGCGATCTCTAATTTCCACGAGAATGTCCAAGACTCCTCCCTCATGTCTCACAAGTTATGTAAAGCCTTCATAAAGGGTGTGAATCATCTGAAACCCCCTTTCAGGGAACCTATTCAACCTTGGGATTTATCTTTAGTTCTTCAAGCTCTGCCATTGCCCCCTTTTGAACCAGCTGCTTCATCGACCTCAAATAGCTGTCGTGGAAGACCTTGTTTTTGGTCGCTATTACTTCTGCCAGACATATCTCTGAGCTTCAGGCCCTATGTACAAAGAGTCCATACTTGATTTTTCATCCAGACAGGGTATCCTTAAGAACTAACCCTTCCTTCTTGCCAAAAGTCATTTCTGAAATGTCTATTAATCAGACCATTGAATTGCCAGTGTTTTTTCCTGATCATTCTAACGAGGGAGAGTACTGCCTACATACCCTAGACATACACAGACAACTCCATTTCTATTTGCAAAGGACTAAATCTTTCCGTAAATCAGACCAGTTATTTTTGTCTTTTTCTGAATCTAGATTAGGATGTGCTGTTGCTAAGGTCACATTGGCTAGATGGTTAAAAGACACTGTGACCCGTATTTATTCAGTACACAATACTTCTTTGCCAACTACCATCAAGGCTCATTCAACAAGGTCAGTGGCAACTTCTGCTGCCTTCCATGCCAGAGTCTCTTTACATGACATCTGTGCAGCTGCAACTTGGGCCACTCCTCATACCTTTATCAATCATTACAAGTTGGACTTGGCCTCCAGGGTAAGAGCATCTTTTGGTTCTATGGTGCTCAAGAATGTCCTTCCATGAAAGCCTCCCAGGAATAGAGGTAGCCTGGGACTCTGTCCCATATGTAAGGAAGTGGACGAGGATTAACAATATCAGATAAAAAAGTTATGTCTTACCATAACGTTCCATCTGTATTGTTGATCCTCGTCCACTCATTACGACCCTCCCTCCTTCCCCCTCCTATGGCTTCTAGTGGATCTCACCATCCTTCTCTTTAGGTCATTTGACCAGAGATAGCCTCTACCTTTTTCTGACTTGCAAACTCAATCTGAGGTAACAGGGAGAGGGGGATTATGGGTAAGAGATTGATTAGCTCGAGAGTTTATCGCTGGAGCGAGCTTGGTATATGGCTGGCTTGGTTCCGATATCGGAACTGTAACCCATACCTAATGAGTGGACGAGGATCAACAATACAGATGGAACGTTATGGTAAGACATAACTTCTTTTTTTTTCACTCCTATTATACAGACTTTCTACTGTAACACCTTTTACTGTTCTCCCTTAAACCTTAGTCCTACTCTATAAGAATACACCCTTAGGCTCTACTTTCTCCACCACATGTACGTATGTACATGCTGCTTATCTATAAATACCTCTCTTTTCGCTCTCTTGGAAAATGCAATTACTGAATACATGTTTAATGCAGAAAACATATATATTTGTTTGATCATGTGTACATACTACTATACTTTTCCCTCTATTCTGGAGCCAATGTATCATAATTCGCTATATTCGAGCTTCTAAGTTATGTACTGTTATTTGTCTGTATTGGAGCTTTTCTCCTCGGTTCTCCACTGAAAACAGGCTTCTAGCCCAACCAGTTGGATTAATCCGGTTAACAAATCTCAAATAAATAAATTTGATGTAAACATGTCTATGACGCTTTCTAGTCTGTGAATGTATAAGTAAGTACCGAAACATCTTGTAAGTACTTCGTAATTTGTTATACAGAAGGACAAGTTTGGAGCTATATTCATCCACTGACCTGTTGTACAGAACATTGTTAATGTTGGTACGGTAGTGCTATAAACTGTAATGCGCTAACCTTAATATTAATGTTCAACACAAAATGTAAAGGTAAAAGCCAATTAATATTTCCTTAGCATCAGAATTCCGGAACAAGTGCGAAACTAGTCCAGAAGTATGAGTGCTTCGCAACCAACGTAGCTGGTAGGGACGGACCTGGTACGGAAGTTTAGTGCAACAAACTCGATTGCTTTAGCTTGAAAGGGAGGAGAGAGGAGGAGTGCCCCTCTGAGAAGGGAGGGGAATTGGAAAACCATGAATGGAGACTAAACGTTAGAAAGTCAACCTTACCTATGAATGGCAGGCAACTATGAAGTCTGTCAGTTTCGAGGGTGTAACCAGTATTAATGTCGTTGTCTGTCTAAATCTGATATCTGGTGAGCGACCTCCTGTTGTAGAATCCACTTGGGAGTTTTGGCAGCAGTGTCTGACCGATAAGACAGAGAGGACAGCCAGCTGTTTCAGAGCAGAAGGCTTCTGATAAGAGTAAAGTCTCACCCTACTAAACCTCCTTGTTCTATGACGTGATCAAAATAAACTCCACTTTTTGTGCGGCTGGTTGTGTTAATTGTTACCGAACTTTGTCTTTCGGTTTGAGTATGGTGTAGTCTACCCATAACTCTGGAGATTAACGGTGGTTACTTGTAGAGTACAATTAAACTTGTAGAGTACAATTAATTAAACGACGTAGGTTATCGGCACGCGAAGATGCTTCGTCTTGGTTTGGGGCGAACATGGAGCAGTTGGTGCTGGACCAGATGCCGAATGGCTAAGAGGTGTTCTGTGACTATACCTGTCATTACAGTTCGGTCACCTTCTGCCCCCTACTTATCTTTTCACAGAGTCCAGGGATTTCCAGCGGTCCACCAAGGTAGGGTGTGTGATCCACTGAAGTCACGGAAACCTCATTTTCGTGATGTATTCGTACAACATGCTTCAGCAATTTCCAAGTTTAACAAGACTTCAGATAGTATGGTTTTAACACGGCAGTATTTGTTAACTCGGGATTATAGCACGTCGTCCAGTGGGGACAGTGGAAAACTTGCACTTGATGTCAAGGGATGTGAGGTAAACCGTGGAAAAGATGGTAAAAATTCCGGTCTCTCTTCAGATGATTGGAAACGGCTGCTAATTTTAGCCCATCCGGAACGGTGGCAATTAACAGGTACGTGTGCAACTGTTGTGTTTTGGTCCGAGTTAGGTTAGTGGAATTACGGAGCAACTCCAACACTTTCCCAGGAGCTAGAGTCACACATTGTTCACCCCCACCCCAAAAACGTTTGGCGATTGTTCAGATTCTCTTAATTTGAGCAATCGCTTACCTGTTGTACATTACAAGTAAAACAGATATTAATCATCGTCAATTTTCGATTACGTTTGCTATCTTTGGAGAAATTGTAAGTAATTTCTGTTGCTATGCCCTGTGCAATGTGGAGACCTCGTATATTGTGGACAAACATACTAGTGGTCAGTACTACTGTTTTCAGATTGTAAATTGAAAGAAACAAGTCTGTCTCTTTCTATGTGCTTGTAGACTTAATTGCAGATCGTTACTATAACACGGTCCAAAACATTTTCTAGGATACAGGTAGAGTATTTCATTAAGGTTATAGTTCTTTTAGTAGACTAAAATGAGAGAAGTGAGTTGGCAAGGTATTTGCTACTACAGTAACGTTATATTTTATTTGTAGATAAAAATGCATATGGGTAATGTGGAGGCACTCATTTTATTGGAAAAATGTTTTTTGGGGAGTCTATGATATTTATTTAACAGCAATTAATATAACTAAATTATTTCACAATTTGAGTTACCCACTTGCACGCAGGAGGTTGACTTTGGGAAGACTCTAACCATAGGTTCATACTAGACTAACTGTTCTTGTGGGCCATTTTAGGCCTAGCCAATTACCCCATGTGTGAGAATCAAACCGTGCACCTTGTGTTTCCAAGGTAAACACCTTAACCATTATGCCATCCTCCCAGCCCCACAAACTTTTTTTTTAGAGCCTCACCTGAAAGTGCCTTAAACCCCCAATGTTGGTGTGTACGCCACAGTATGTTTAGCCTATCTTCTGTCTCCCCACTGAGAAACATCCTGTGCTGAACGAGCACCCCCCCCAGCTTCCCCCATTCAGGATAGCTAGGCTGGTAAAGTACTGCTACTTTTACCATTCTTCTGCCAACTGCTCAGGTGCAAGGCTTGCTAACTCAACCTAGGTCACTTGGGTCATGGGACTGTTCTATTCCTTTGCACTGTAGAGCCATCTCCATAAACATAATAAATTATTACTTAAAACATAGGTAAACATACATTAACAGAAAAGAAAACAAACCATATTAACATTTACAAATCTTATACATCACGTTTCTTTCTTTGTTTAGTCCAGCATTACATAAACTGCTGAATTCCTGCCTTGTCTTCTCCTGAATGTTGTTCTGAATGTATTGCTCCCACGATTACTAGGCTAATGATCACTAGTGCAGTTATAGGTCTAGCTGTGCAACCTAAATTTGACCCACAAATTTGATTTATATATGGGCAGAGGTGCCGTAAGCTGCTGCATGCGGAGGGGGCAGAGACAACATGGGCAAATGTTTATTTCTTTATTGGTATATACTACCATGAGAAAATCGGACAGCAGAGTCTGAAATATTACATTCTTGTCAAAGCATGTATAATGTATTTGTAACACCAACATGGCAGAAAATATTACTTTACTGGAGAAAATAGTATAATTTTTGGTTCTTAAATGTATATGAACTCAAGCTAAAAAATCTGTGTCTGCCTTTTAGATTATTACATTCCTGTCAGGTAATAATATGGTATTGGCTACAAAACACACTTAGGACTGCAGTTATAACTCAAGAGCTTCCAGTGCAGCATGCGTGTGAATTTGTCTCCATAGCTTTAACAGCAAGAAAGCATGACGTTGTGGCCACAACATGTTACAACTCACTTTTTTTTTCTTTTCTTCTGGAAAGTATTTAGTATTTTCACTTCTGAGATCTTGCAGTTTAGTACACACATATTCTGGTCATTAATTTTACTTTGCCGTTGCTGCAGAGGTCATATAGCCTACGCATGGTAACAAAACATTATACCACACTGTGACAACAAATACCCGCTGAAACTCTGGCGTTACTAGCTGTATGTAAGAAGCCTTGTGTCAGATCACTATAGCCAGTCACAATAAAATAAAAATATGAATTGTTAAAAGGTACTTTGGTGTAAAATGTACGCATGCTGTCTCAGTGGAATCTACCTCTTTTCAGAGGATACACTAACTCTTAACTCTGACTTTTTAAGAATCTCATACATATAGTAGTTGCACAGCATTTTGACAGATCCTGTCCTGCCAACAGTCTGTAACAGTAATCAGTCAGAAGAGGTCCTGAAACTGCTGTTTGCTTTCATGCATCACTTGCCTCAACATTTTGTGCAGAGATGAAATAATCTCTGGGTGGAAGTCATACAGTGCTGGACTGGGACAACACAAGTCCTCTGAAACACTGGCTCTACTAGTTCTATGTAAGAAGCCGTGTATTTCTTTTGTCTGGAAGTCGAGCAACACTCAGGTGGCAGACCCTGACAGTAAAATACCTCTGAAATCCTGGGTTCGGAGCTGTATATAACAGGTGATATGTCAAAAGGATTGTAATAAGGCATGTGGTGCAAAACACTCACCGTCTCAATGGAGCACCCATCTTTGAGAGGGTACACTACCTTTGACTGCAAAGGAATGACAGAAATATATTGACCATATGGTACTTTGATAGATCCTGCCCCCCCAACAAACCATACCAATAATCATTCAGAAGTGATCCTGTAACAAATGTTTCTTTTCATAAATTACCTGTCCCCAGCCTTTTGTACAAAGTACCAGGATGGAAACCAGGCATATTATCAGACTGTGACAACAAAAGCCTTCAGAAATGCTGGATTTACTAGCTGTTTTGTATGTGGCCACATTTCCTTTCCTTGAAGACAATTCACAGTAAAAAAATCATGGGCTTCTAATAAGGTACTTTAGTACAAAATGCAAATATGCTGTCCCAGCAGAATGTGCCCCTGCTAAGAAGTTACAGTATTCACTTTGAATGAATCACATAAATGTAATGGCCATATTGCTGTTTAACAGATACTACACCCCCAAAGTCATATCAATAATCAGAAGTGATCCTGTAACTACTGTTTTCATACATCACATGCCTCCAAAAGTGATACCCACGTTCTGTAGACATTTAATGCCTCACTGAGAAGACAAAAGCATAATACACACAGTACTGTATTTCAACTTTCTGCTATTAGACATATCCACTGACCCTGATAAAAAAAATTGATAATTTTCAAGTAATGACCACCTGCTATTGGACATACCAACTGATGTTGACAAACCATATTTTTATTTGATAGTTTTCAAGTAATGACCATGGATTTGTATATGCAGTATGTCTTCTCACCCCTTCTCCATAAAGATGTCAGTTTTTTTATGCACACCTCTGATGTCTGATTGTGTGGGAAAAAAAATACGACAATAACTTATTTCAAACTCTCCCTCTTGAACGTGATATACTCATGGCCTTCATACTTGAAGAGATTTGGCATGACTTCACTGCATACCCTTTCTAACTAGTTACTCTATTTTTCATGGGATTCTATCATGTCTGCCATGTGTATTGTGAGGGACTACACCCCCTACATCTCCCTAACTAATATAATAATTCTCTAGGTTCCGACTCTTTTTAGGGAAGGGTCGCCCAGTTACGCAAATCCATAGATCAGCCCCCTGTTCAATACAAGTAACCATTGACCACACTCCCTCTCCCCTAAACTAGCCATGTCGATGACTGTTTTGTATAACTCATATAATTGCTCTTTTCTTTCATTCACAGCCTGAACCCCAAACACGCAGCCATTTAATGGCTATCGTCTCTCGTGTGATTGCCAAAGATTGTGAAATAAGACCCACAGTAATCTACTTCACTTGCAGCTATGTGGCACATCACCTCCTCATCAACTTCAGTATAAATTAAATAAAAAGTGATACAGGTGCATAATGCTGTAGGCAGTGTGTACTGTTACCACTATCCACACATCTGTTTGGATTCCTGCAGAAAAAAGTGACAAAAAAGAATCGCCACAGATGTATTTCTGTTTGGAACTTTCAGGCACTATGCTCTGTCCTCCATAACCCTCAACCAAGCCACACCGATGATCACTTAATTGTGATTATCCTAACCGTCCTTTGCTGTACTGCACCAAATATCGTCCCAGTAGATAACCACTTCTGGTAATCATCAAGTGTTAAAAAAATAATGTAAATCATGCTGCTGTTGCATGATTAATCCTTTTTCTTTAACAAACTATTCAAAATGAACCTTAGTCATATTTCTCAACCTGTTAGCACAGCAACCAGGAACAAAACCAAAAGTTAAGGAGGGACAAAAGCCCATAATCGCAGTCAAATATGAATTGGTCCTAAAAACTGGCTAGAATAACAGATTCTACATTAACATCCACTCTTCAGATGAATATGAAGTCTGCAACTCAAAAGTTATTGTTTGTAGTATTATTATTATTATTGTCATTATTAGTGTCAATAATCCTCATCAGTTTACCAGAGAAGAAAGTTACAAGTCATAGCCAGCCCGGAATCCGTGTACCCATTTATGAAACCTGCCACAGCTCATGCCCCATGAATAGAAGTGTCCCTGGGAGAAAGCAGTATGATGCACTGAAACAGCTGATTAAAAAAAAAATCTAACCTGTTTCAATTATAAGAGAACAATAATACGGCAAGCTGCAGTACCACTATCTTTCCAAAACTAAGGTGGTTGAACTAAATCTATCAACAGATTCTCCTTCTACCATACCTCTCAATTTCTTTGGTCAAGAATTCTTGACAAAGCTAACTATAATAGGGGGACAAGGGGCCACAGTCTGGGAAAATGTTTAAATATTACTCTAATTCACTTACAAAGTTAATAGAACAACAGGTTTTGCATCAACATGCATTTTTTACACAGTAAAAAGTATGAAGCTGTAATGACTGCTTTACCGACTGAGGTAATCCTCCTTGATTTACCAGAAAGTCAAAACTTTTATGAGGATCAAGGTAAAAAAATATGAGGCATTAACCAGGGGTGTGGCCAGGAATTTACAAACTGTACACACCAGAGCTGTATTGCATTTCCCGTGAAATGTATAGCGTATGAGTTGGCACTGCAGTACATTATTTCTTTGGCCACATGACGCAGACTGCCTTTTGGTTATAGTGCTGCACTGCAACAAGTCTCTGTACAGCAGCCTGAAGACTTTCACTTTGAAGGCATTACTGTGACAAACCTTTGTCTATATCATGGCTGCCAGTCCCACAAATTCCCATTCACACTGGTGCTGACATTAAGCACTGTGCATGTGTGCCGTATTACAGCAGCCAGTTCCAGAGGTCTTGCCACACCAATGCCAGCATTCTGCATCAAATCATGACAAGTACTCCCACAGGTCTAGTCATACAAGCAAGAATTCCCACTCAAACCGGTGCTGACATTAAGCACTATGCATGTGTGCCGTATTACAGCAGCCAGTTCCAGAGGTCCTGCCACACCAATGCCAGTGTTCTGCATCAAATCATGACAAGTACTCCCACAGGTCTAGTCATACAAGCAAGAATATGTAGTACTAATCCGCCTCTGTCACACATCATGGAAGGTGGTCTACAAAGTAACCTTCATCCTCCGTACTCAGGCAAGCTAGGCCAGCACATGCAGTATACTCTAGCACACTACCCTTGTCCAGAATAACATAATTAATGCATCTAACCCACCACAAAGTGCACTTAGGAATTCACAGGCTTTAAAAAGACTAACCTGTTAGAAACTATACAACTTCTCAAAATTTCCAGTCTCCATGTAGCCTCAGCTGTCACTTATACCAATGAATTTTACTCCATTTTAACAAACAGCTTAATCTGAGCTGTCAGAATCCACATCGTTATACTGGAGAATCTGAAAAGTAAACAATCTGGGTGGAATATTACATTAATAAGCTATATAATAAAATTAAAAAAAAACACAAAATATCTATAATAAATCAAACTCTATTTGCTTTAAATCTTCTGTTAAAAAGCTTAGTAAAACATGAGTTACCATAAGGAAGACCATAGTGGAACACAAATTGAAATTTGCATCTGCAGTCAAAGATAATATGAAATCATTCTTTTACTAAAAAGTGTTCGACTTAAGCATAGTCTCCAGTATATTCAAGAATGGTTGAAAATGGCTGTTATGCACCTCCATAAAAGGATACACCTCAGATCTGATTTCATACACTGCAAAATGTCTGTGCGTGTGTGCGTGTGTCTGTGTGTGCGTGTGTCTGTGTGTGCGTGTGTCTGTGTGTGCGTGTGTCTGTGTGTGCGTGTGTCTGTGTGTGCGTGTGTCTGTGTGTGCGTGTGTGTGCCTGTCTGTGTGAGCGTGTGTGTCTGTGTGTGCATCTGTGTGTGCGTGTGTCTGTGTGTCTGTGTGTGTGTGCGCGCGCGTGTGTGCGTGCGCGTGTCTGTGTGTGTGCGCGTGTGTGCATGCGCGCGCATCTGCGTGTGTGTCTGTGCGTGTGTGTCTGTGTGTGCGGTGTCTGTCTGTGCGTGTCTGTCTGTGTGCGTGATTCTGTGTGTGTGCGCGTGTCTGTGCGCGCGCATCTGCGTGCGTGTCTGTGTGTGTCTGCGTGCGTGTGTGTGCGTCTGTCTGTGTGCGTGTCTGTGCGTGTGTGTCTGTGCGTGTCTGTGCGTGTGTGC
>NC_056726.1:467974203-468004203 GCF_019279795.1 Protopterus annectens
TTTGCCTCTATGGGCAATGGCATTCGTCAGCTCAGTTTCGAGGTTCTTCCCGGGGCCTTCAGCTATTGGAATCAAGAGGACTAATGTATCCGCTAACGTAGGTGGTGGTTCTTCGGTTCTAATGGCTGAGTTGGCTCTTGAGACTGTGAAGAGGGCCTTGGCTGGACCAAGATAACTGGTATGCTCCCAGAGTTTGTATCTGTGCAGAATCCCCTGAAGACTGTACCTTTCTTCTCACATCTTGATAGACGACAGATGGAACCCTTAGGCTTCGAGGCTACTCATCACTCGATTCCCACGTCTGTTTCTGATGTGTCCCCGTCAGGAGTCCAAAGGCACATTCCTCGGTAGAGGTCTTGTAAAATGAAGCACACTGGCTCCTCTGAGTCTGTCACTGAAGACATGGATTTCGATGAGGGAGAAGGTTCTCCTCAGGTTCCTTCCTGAAGATGTCTTCTTCAAAGGCCTCCTCATATTGATGAAACTCATTCTTGTGATGAGTTGATGTTTCTTGAAGCCTTTGGATCAGGCCCTTCACCAACTTTGGTGGTTCTCCCCTCAGTGCCTTAGTCAATCTTATCGCTCAAAATGCTTGGAAGGAGCCTAATGTGGCAGAGCTCATTCCGGAGAAACCAGATAGAATTTTAATTGCCCCAAAAGAAAGGAAATTCTGGGCCACGGGTCACCCTGTATATGCCATGGTGGTAGCAACAGCAACTAAAAAGGAGCTCTCTGAGGAGAGTTCTCTGTCCATTCCCCTAATGGAGTGTCTAGGGCATTGGACAGATTGTTTGAAGCATATATCCATTTCAAAAGTCTCTCTCTTCGTATACTGAATTATATGGCTCATTTGAAATGCTTCCAGAAAGGTTTGCTAGAGGAACTTTCAAATTCACTGTTGGGTAACTTGCAGGTGGATATCGAAAAAAGTATGGATTCCCAGATGTTCTTCGTGTTTCACTGTTGCAGTCATCAACTATGGGTTATTCCTGCTGTGGTAGCCCTCGGCTGGCCCGAATACCAGAGTCCGTGTTTTTCTGCATCGGCTGCTGTCGCTTGCTGCGTGATGTCAGGTCGTCACTGCTATAAAGGAAGGCAGCCGATGCCATTACATCAGTCTTTCTTGCCGTGGAGCCTCTAGCAGAAGCAGTTTGCAAGTGTGCCAGTCGGTCGCTACCAGAGTTTAAATTACAGCTGAAAACATCTAAAGCCAAGTATCCCATTGGGGATCCGTTTTTCTTGCACTAACCGATGTCTGAAAAAGTTAACAATTGTCTCACTATGGAAAGCAAATACCACACTGAGACTTCCATTCGTACTGCGTCACTTGTTGAGGCCCAGACCACGACGTCCCCCATTGCCGGTTCTGTACCCTCTTTAATGTGAGAACCATTCATCGTAGAGCTCTTATTGTAGTCGGGCTACCAGCCGAGGGCTACCACAGCAGGAATAACCCATAGTTGATGACTGCAACAGTGAAACACGAAGAACATCTGGGAATCCATACTTTTTTCGATATCCACCTGTAAGTTACCCAACAGAGAATTTGAAAGTTCCTCTAGCAAACCTTTCTGGAAGCATTTCAAATGAGCCATATAATTCAGTATACGAAGAGAGAGACTTTTGAAATGGACATATGCTTCAAACAATCTGTCCAATGCCCTTGACTCTCCATTAGGGGAATGGACAGAGAACTCTCCTCAGAGATCTCCTTCCGTCTTCACATTACGAAATGGCATCCATCAGCCAACAATCTGTAGACATTCCAAAAAAAGTAAGGATAAAGATAGAGACAGACCACACGAGGCTAAGCCTTCCGACAACTCTACCGCTAAGCAGGTCATCAGTTCTCCGGAATTCAGTGAGGTGCCTTCGCAGCCCCTGATGCCTGATTCAGTACCTTCACAGTCCTCTACTGAGACCTTTCAGAGTCTGGTATGCCGCAGAAATCTTCTTAGTCTTCCGAGCCTTTAGTTGTCTCTGTCTTGGTCGGGTCCAGAGCCGCAACACAGGCACCGGCTTCCAAGGAGGTTTTTTTACACTACCGAATCTAGAAAAAAACAGTTGTCTTCTCCTCAGACTACCGTTTCTCTCTGACCGATGGATACTCATAGGCCTAGAGGCAAGGCCACTCCTAGGAAAATTACCTCTAGCCACCATTTTACTCCTGCTCCAGCAACCTAAAGCTCAAATGCTTAAAATGGCAGAGGATCTTATCACCCTTATCAGGGGTAGTCAGGCCACACCTTCTAAAAGGAAAAGAGACATTTCTCCTGAAATACTGACAGAACAGGATTCTGAGGAGTCTGATTATTCGGATTTTGAAGAGGAACAACAACCTCTGACTGCTTATGAGGATTTAGATGCAGAGGAATCCATTCCTTCTGCCTCCGCACCAGAAGATCTTTCCTTTGGGGAAACCCTTCACACCCTTATGGAACATTTCCAGTGAGAATCCCAGGACTTCCCTTAGTCTAAAAAAAAGACTTGAGAGTTTCTAGACCTGCCCCAGCACAGACCCTTAGCCATCCCTCCAATCTTAGAGGTGGTTGATGTCTTCCATGAATCCAGCTCAACCCCTGACACCCTCCCACATGCTCCCAGAAAACCTGACCTGTATTACAGAGTACAGGATTCTCACAAATGCCTGTACAGAAAATCTGCTGCAGGTCTGGAGGTCATTACACAGGGACCAAAAGGAGCTAAGGCTAGTTCAGCAAAGAATCCTATTCCTTCTGACAAGGACTCCAGAGCACTGGACAGATGGAGTAAAAAAGTATAAACCTTAGCTGTCAGAGCACTCAACTGTCAGTTCCACATGTTAAAATATCAACAACATACTTTTGAACTATTAAAATAAGATATTTCAACCTTTCCTGACTTTGCCAATTCGAAAGAGTTAGCGGATTTAATCCACTCTACTTGCCAAGTGGCTAAACACTCATTACACTGTGGATATGACACCCTAGAAGCCTCAAGCAGGGCAGCAGTGTCAGGATCTGTCATTAGGAGACATGTATGGTTGAAGGAACAACCTCTCCCCGATCATGTCAGATCTAAAAGGTGGTGCCTCAATGGATCCTGGAAACTATCGCCCCATAAGTCTCACTAGCTTGGTCTGCAAAGCTATGGAAAGGATCATCATGGACCTTATAAATAAAGATATTGGGGACCTACAGACACTGGATCCTACCCAGTCCGGCTTTAAGGGCAGATCCTGCCTCTTAAACCTGGTCGATTTCTTTGAAACAGTCACCGAGGCCATTGACAAGGGGAAGGTGGTCCACACAGCCTACCTGGACCTCGCAAAAGCCTTTGATACAATACCCCACTCGGGCATTATAGATAAGCTCACCAGCTTAAATATAAACCCCTATGTCACTAGATGGGTTGCAAACTGGCTCAAGGACAGAACCCACATGGTTAGAATAGCTGGAGCCATGTCAGACTCCAAACCAGTTACAAGTGGCGTCCCACAAGGCTCAGTCCTGGGACCTCTCTTGTTTGGTATATATTTCTCAGAGGTACAAGCCAACATGGAAGGACTGTGGCTGACCAAGTTCGCAGATGACTGCAAACTGGGTGCCATAATAGACTCTCCAGCTGACACAAGCATCCTCCAAAAGGGCCTCATAGAAACAGAAAACTGGTGCCAGAGCCATGGCCTCAAGCTAAACGCCAAAAAGTGTATAGTTATCCCCTTTGGCAAAAACAGTGCCCACAAATTACCACATAGGTGGTAATCCATTAAGTACAGAAGAAGTAATTAGGGACCTGGGGACCCAAGTTGATAGCAATCTCTCATTTGACAACCACGTGGCCAAAGTAGTTAGAAAAACATTTTATATAGCCCACCTAATCATGAAGGGATTCACATCTAGATCAGGGGAGGTCATCGTGCCTCTTTACTCATCCCTCATCAGGCCCATAATTGAGTACAGTGCCCCTTTTGGGATGTACCTTACCAGACACCTGCAGCAGCTGGAAAAACCCCAAAAGTACCTCACCAAGAGGATCAAGGGGCTCAAACAGTGCTGCCCGGTTAAAGAAACTCCAGCTCTACTCAGTGGCATACCACCTGCTCAAAGGCGATCTGTGCCTGACGTATAAAGCCATGTCCAACCCGGAATTAATGGACATGCTGCACCTCAGAAAATCCAAATCCCATCGAGCTACACGCTCGAGGGACTTGAACCTCAGCACTGAAATAAATAGGACATGTTGGAGGGACAGATTCATAACCCAGAGGCTCCCTTCACTCTGAAATAAAATCCCAGTCCAGGTTAGGCAGAGTCCCTCATTGACTCTCTTCAAGAGGAATCTTGATGAGTGGATGGGAGATCGAGGTTTACCCTGGTATCACTTCTGTGTCACTGTTAGACAGAGGCACAGTATACTAACCTTGAAAAAGGGCATAGCAAAATTAATTTAAAATGGGTGGCGAAAGCCATACACACTCTGGCTAGGCTTATAAATGCCCTAGGGCAGATAGCCTAGTATGAACCTATGGACCTATAAATTACTTGATGCACCCTTAGATAAGGACCGCTTGTTTGGAGTAAAAGCAGAAGAGGTGCCTAAAAAGATGGAAGACAAAGCAAAATGTATGCAAACAGTAAAAAATTTCCTTCAGGCACAACCTCCTAGGTTCAGCAGGAATTTTCCCTAAAAACACAGGTCCTTTCTTGCACCTAGCAGACAGGGGCAAAGTAAGCCCCGCAGGGACGGACCACCCAGGCTTCTATCTCGGGGACAGCAGAGAACCAAACAGTGGACCACTTCCACTCCAAAGGCAGGGAGGTCTAAGCTATCCCTCTATGGCAGAAACTCTCAATGACTCCCACTGCCCTCTTTTCACTCACCAAAAACTAGGAGGAAGGCTCTCCCTCTGCAAAGAAAATTGACTTTCTGTAATAAAGGACCTATGGGTCTTAAAGATCATTTTTCAGGGATACAGATTCTACTTCAACGAACTCCCATTTCCAAGAGGGTACCAAGACTTAACTCCAAATCAGTGGGCAGAAGCATTGAAACAAGTCCAAACTCTCATATCCCAAGGGACAGTAGAACCTGTCCACTCAGATCATACAGGCAAAGGCTTGTACTCCAGACTATTCCTTGTTCACAGAAAAGAGGGCACTTGGCACCCCATCCTGGATCTATCCATTCTGAACACCTTCCTGGTGGTCCTCAAATTCAAAATCCTAACTTTGCAGCAGCTGCTGCCTATGCTGACAAAAAAATGCCTGGTTAGTTACCTTAGATCTAAAAGATGCCTACCTCCACATCCCCATAAGGGAATCTTGCAGGAAATTCCTTTGCTTCAAAGCAGGCTCACAACAATTTCAGTTCTCTGTGCTACCCTTTGGCTTATCTACTGCTCCCAGAGTATTCACCAAATGCTTAGCTCTGGCCATAGCCTTTTGCTGACAAACTTATACAAATTTACTCTTATCTGGCGACTGCCTCATTCAGGCAGATTGCAAAGAAAAGCTCCTCGAGGACCTCCTCTTTGTCAAAACCCTCCTAATCTTCTTAGCGTACACCATCAACAAGAAGAAATCAAGACAAACACCCTCCAGGAAGATCATTTTCTTGGGAGCAATGCTGGACAATAGCATCCCAAATGGCCTTCCTATGCCCAGAAAAGCAGAGCTTCCTGCCCCTCTAGTTTACTCAGCTGGCTTCCAGAAGTCGCCTCAGTGCGAGGAAGTTCCTGTGAGAGAACCTGAGAGAAGTGTTACTTTCTCTTAATGGTATAAGTGTTTGAAGTTTTGCTGGTGATGTTTACTGCAGGTGTTTTTTTTTTTTTTTTTTTTTATTTTAATAAATCAGTCTGTATACTAAACTGAGTGAATTCATCTGGCCTGGAAGTTGTGGTGTGAAGTTCTGGAAGCCTTGAGGTACATGGCATCTTGCATCCTTCTAATTCCTCTGGCCAGGCTTCACATGTGAACTTCAGTGGTACCTAAACAACCTTAGGTGTCCGCACTCTCAACCTCTAGAGACCTCTCTCCCTCTGATCCCTTGTATAAGGGCCGAGTTTCTCTGGTGGGCAGGGGTCTGTGCCCAGAACAAGGATCTTTCCTTCACCCTCCGCCCAACTGGGCAGACCATTACCACCGACGCCTTAGACATAGCTTGGGGCACTCGCCTAGAAGGCAGATGCACCGAAGGTCTTTGGGATGCCCAGCACATTCCCTTACACATTGGCCAGAAGAAAATGATGGCAGTACAAAAGGCTCCGACATCCTTCAAACCTCATCTCAGGCCAGGGGTTCTCCTTATCAAAGCAGACAACACCACAGTAATGTGGTACATCAACAAACTGGGAGGGACCCAATCTTACCCTTTGTGCAGGTTAGCCATGAACCTCTGGCTGACAGCCTCTTCCATGGGACTACACCTGATAGCCCAGTACCTACCAGGGATCAACAACATACTGACAGACCACTTAAGCAGAAACATACTGGACCCCCATGAATGGCAGCTCCACAGAAAATTATTTTTACAGATCACTCAAGCGTGGCGGACTCCGGATGTGGATCTCTTTGCTTCGCATTTCAACCATCAGCTGAAAAAATTCTGTGCCAGGGAGTATCACCACCTAGTGTGGAAGGTGGATGCCTTGACCTTCCCCTGGAACACCCTCTTTTGTACTCATTCCCTCCTCTGCCTTTTATTCCCAAGGTACTTATCAAAATAAGGGAGGAGAGACCAAAGGCCATCCTCATTGCTCCAGATTGGCCCAGACAGCATTGGTACCCCTTACTGCACAACCTGACCTTACAGCCTCCCAGGCAGCTTCCCCTGATCTCCAACCTCTTAACTCAGGTTGGAAGGGGGAGGGGATGCACCCAGACTTGCAGACTCCCAAACTATCAGTATGCCTACTACTCTAAAGGCAAACAAGGAGCCTCTGTTAAGCAAACCGGTCCTAGACATTATCACAGAGGCCAGAAGGCCCAGCACCAGAAAATCTTATACAGGAAAACGGAAAAGATTCTGCTCCTGGAGCCAGTCCATAAGGGGCAATACCTCACAACCTTCCATCCCTCTTATCCTGGAATACCTGGGGAGCTACTTAATAGTGGCCTCTCCTTCTCCTCTATTAAAACCCATGCCTCAGCCATTTCAGCTCATTTTGATACAGAACAGCCCATGTTCTCCCATCCTTTGATTAAACAATTCCTCAGAGGGGCTTCTAATATTACACTTCCCAGAAGCCCACCCATTCCAGCCTGGGACCTGAATTATGTTTTGGAAAAACTAACTTTGCCACCTTTCGAACCTGCTGCTTTAGCGGAAATAAGATACCTCTCCTGGAAGACTGCTTTTCTCCTAGCTATCACCTCAGCCAGAAGGGTTTCAGAACTTCAGGCACTGATGGCCATTGAGCCCTTCATCATCTTCCATGCATCTCCCTGAGGACTAATCCCTCCTTTATGCCCAAGCTGGTATCTAATGTTACTCTCAACCAGGCTATACATCTACCCACCTTCTTTCCTAACCCTCAAAACAAGGGGGAAAGAATTCTGCACTCACTAGACCTGCACAGACAGCTCAGATACTATCTGGACCGTACTAAGCCCTTCAGGAAAACAGACCAGCTACTTGTCAGCTTTGCCCCAGGGGCAGAGGGGAAGCTCATTTCCAAATGGATATCCCACTGTATTCATTTCTGCTACAGATTGCATGGGAATCCCCCCCCCCCCACCACCAAGTCTATTCGAACCCATTCCAGTAAAGCAGCCTCCTCTTCCACAGCATTCCTCAGAGGAGTTCCCACCAGGGACATCCTGAAAGCTGCCACCTGGGCTTCTGTCCATACCTTTACCAAGCATTGCCACCTACCTCTATTTTCTAAGGCTAGGGCAGGGTTTGCCTCTGCAGTTCTGCAGGGCATGCTGACCCATCCCTAGGTCTCTTACTAATCCTACTACCCCTCTCCTCAGCTTTGGGAATCCTCCCACAGGTAATGAGTGCAGTAGTGAAACACGAAAGAACATAGTACAGTTGTGTACACCTACCGTAAATGTAGATGTTCGAGTGTATTCACTGTTGCAGTCCTGGTTTCCCACCCTCCTTCCCCCTTATATCTTTCTTTAGGGAGACCATGGTGGCTTTTAGCTACCAGGACCACTTTACCATATTTATTTGGGCTTCTGTCTGGTTAGGGCAAGACAAACTAATGTAATGGTGTTGGCTGCCTTCCTTTATAGCACTGACGACCTGATGTCATGCAGCAAGTGACAGCAGCTGACGCAGAAAAACATTGACACTGGTATTCGTAGCTGGCTGAGGGCTACCACAGCAGGGGTAACCCACAGGTGAGGAGTGCAACAATGAAAACACTCAAACATCTACATTTATGGTAAGTGTACATAACTGTACATTTTATACCCTACAGTCATCTTCAAATGTAGCCATGAGACTGCTTTCTAACAAAGCAGATGGTATAGCCTGAACAGCTGGTACAGGCATAATGATGTGTTGTCATGCCTATATGCTGCTGTGTGACTTTGAAGAAAGCTTTAAAATGTCATTCATAAACACCCCTTATAATGGTTCCACCTTATTTTGAACAAAAGTCAAGGGCACGTTTATGAGAAGTAAACAGGATGGCAAGACCTTTTTTGTGCCATAGGAATCTGTTTTTCAAGCCCTCAGTCATTCTCCAGTAATCGGAGGGGAGAGAAAAAGTATGGTTTAAAAAATGTAAAGGTTTTCACCAAGGCATTTCTGGGGATAAGCCTAGCAGAGATGGAGGAGGAGGCAATTCCACGGGACATCGCCCAGGAGGCAGAAGCGGGCCACAAAACAGCCAGCCCAATCTGGACTCTATTCAAGGTTCTTTTTAGTACCAATAAAGATGAGGGACCTGAGACCAATTTTGGATCTCAGCAATTCTAATCCGTTCATCCGTTTTCTGGCTTGCTAAAGTTTATATCTGTATTAGAAACAGTATTTAGAACACATCTAGAGCCTGTTTACTGCATTTCCTGTGTTGCACTTAATTTAAAATCGTTTTTTTCTCTCTTAAAATTGCATTTTACCTGACTTTGGCCTAGCACTCAATTGTGGTGTCATTTATTGCACTGTTGTGAATATTTTGCTACTTGTGTATGTCTGCTACCTTTAAACTAAAACAAAAACAAAAACAAAAAAATCTTGCTTTTTTCCCACTTTCTGAAATTTAAGAAAGTTCAGTTACAGATTTGCTGTTCTGAACTGTTTGTAAGTTTCTTGGAGGCCAGTGCTTGCTTGGGCTAAAGGGAAGTCTCTGTGTTCACCAGTGGCAGTGGTTAACACTGAGCAGCCTGCCTGTCCTTGTAGGGGTGGTTACTGCCTAGAAGCTGTAGTTTTATTGGCCATTTTGGGTCAATTCTAAACTCCTTGATCTCTCTCTTAAAACCCTGCAAGTCTCTCTTTGTGTGGTCTTGCGCAAAGAGCAGCGTCTGGCAGCGCCGTTTAAACTATTCCCGGCTCAACAAAGTGTGCTCTTCACTTTTTCCCTTAGAACTGCTCTAAATCTCTAATTAAGCACTCTATTTTCATTCTAAAGCCCTGCACTTGCTCGTATAAGTAATCTCATAGGTAAACACAAACTAAAGCACTACATCCTCTTATACTCCTTCTAAGCACTTGCTCCCTATTGGTTCTTTCTGATCAGTCAATAAGTAGTTCCCTATATTATTCAGACATGTCTAAAGGTCAGTTTCGAGTTTACTCTCCAGTTCAGCTGGTGAATCTGGGAATCTTGAGGCAATGTTACAACTGCCTTATGTATACAGACCACCCTCTCCTCCTCCCAACAAGCTCAAATATATGTGAGAGATGCAACTATATAGCCAAACTGGAGGCTAAGCTCTCTCAACCCAGTACTGGCACAGACTGTCAGGAGGAGAAGGTAACCACACACACCACAAATCCAGTCTCACATAGACCTATCGCATCCGAAAACCAAACAAAAAAACATACTTGGAGGCTCTAAATAAAAATCTGCCTAAGCAGCAAAGACCTCCAAAGCAGACATCCAAGCAACACCTACCACGAAACAATATCCACATAGCACATAGCTCACAAAGTCAGTGTGCCACACAGTCACAGCCCTTAAGGCTAAACAACACACCTAATACACTTGTAATAGGTGACTCTGTTGTCAGACACACTGACGTCCCACTCACCAGGCTGAACAAGAAGAAGGTTACTGTAAGCTGCCAGTCGGGTGCCAGGATCCGCCACATAACACAAGCACTCAGGTCACTCCAAAGCAAGTACAAATATGACTCCGTCATTGTCCATGCTGGTGTGAATGACCTGAGACGTACCTCCCTGGACTACATGAAAAAAGACGTACAGGAGCTCTTTGATCATGTAGCCCAGGCCGGTATGACCCTGACCTTGAGTAGCATCTTACCCTCACCAAGAATGATGCCACAGTATAAAGACAAAATGATAAATTTTAACAATTGGCTAAAGTATTGGTGTCATTCAATGGGGATCCAGTGTCTGTCAGCCTGGGATGACATGCTTGAGAAGCCACGTTGCTTCGCTAGGGACAGCTTGCACCTGTCACCCCTGGGTTTTCGAATACTGGCAAAGGCTGTTGCCTCCCCCATAGTGCCTTTTTTAGGCAAGGCACAAAAGACAAACCCACCCCCATAGACAACACAAAAAAAAAAAACTAAGGGTAATGCTGCTCAACGCCAGAAGTCTAAACCTCAAGATGCGCACACTCGAGGCACTCCTCAGTATGGAGAATATCGATATCTGTGCAGTAACAGAAACCTGGTTCAAGGCTCCTGAGAGCACCCCAGCACTAACAGGTTATACTTCATACCATGCTTTCCGGCCCCAAAACTCGGACCGAACCACAAAAGGAAGGGGAGTATCCATATTTATCAAAGATACCCACACCTTCAAGTTAGTGGCACTGCACGAAGCATCGGAGACCATCCATGTGCAACTAACAGTGGGAAAAACTGCCGTTCAGTTTGTAGCCTGCTACAGACCACCCTCCCAAACACAGGAACCTCACTCTGCTTTCCTGAGAACACTGGAGAATATGAAGGTCTCTCCAAACACTATTATATTGGGTGACTTCAACTACCCAAACATAGATTGGGAAAACTACTCGAGCCCAAACACTCTCGCCCAATGGTTCCTAGAATTTATAAACTCAAATGCCATGGAACAACTGGTCACCACTCTCACAAGAGGGAAAAACATATTGGATCTGGTCATCACCAACATGGGGTCTCTGTTCCACACCAGAGGTATACCCCTCATTTGGTAAGATCAGACCATAAACAAATCTCACTGAACATCCATATTCCATCCCCACCCCTAGCCAAGGAAACCACGGTGAAGAACTTCTTAAAAGCAAACTTCACACTTCTCAAAACTGAGGTGGAATCCTTCAAAGCCCCCGGGCCAGTTGAAAATACGGCCCAAAATGCAGAATCCTTTACAAAAGCATTCTATGGACACCTACAGGAATGCATGGAGCATGCTATCCCAAATAAAACCAAGACTCACTCCTCTAAAGGCAGGAGACCTGTCTGGTGGACCCCGGCCATAAATAAGCTATACAACAGAAGGAGAAAGCTACTACATTACAGAGCAAAATCCCAAAAAGGGAAGGCGTCACTGATCAGTACTAGCAAGAAACTACGATCCCTCATAAAATCATCTAATGCCAGCTTCGAAAGAAAAATTGCACAAGACACTAAAGATAATCACAAGGCCTTCTTTAGTTATGTCAGAAACCTAACTCCCAGATATGCTCTGAATTAGTGCAAAATACAAAAAATACACTGAACCCACGGACATTGCCAACATCCTGGCAGAAAGGTTCAGTGCAAACTTCTCTCCCCCTTCCCCCTCAAAAGAGCAAATGTCTATCCCAACAGAGTGTAGCCTTCCTGAGATCACAGATGAGAGCTGCCCTCTCCAAAGCAAAAAGCGCAGCATCAGTGGGACTAGATGGTGTCCTGGGCTGCGTCTTACATGAGCTCCAAGAAGAAATAAACCCTCATATAAAGTCACTGTTCAATCTCAGCCTTACTACAGGATATGTACTCAAGGAATGGCGTACAGCAACAGTGGTCCTACTCCACAAAGATGGTGCCACAACAGACCCCGAAACTATCGCCCTATAAGCCTGACTAGCCTGTTCTGCAAAGCTATGGAGCGTATCATCATGGAAATCATAATCAAAGACATTGGGAACCTCCAGACACTGGATCCTACCCAATTCGGCTTCGTTAAGGGCAGATCTTGCCTTTTGAACCTGGTCAACTTCTTTGAAACCGTTACCAAAGCCATAGATGAAGGGAAGGTAGTCCACACAGCTTACCTGGACCTCACAAAAGCCTTCAACACAATACCCCACTCGGGCATCATAAATAAGCTCACCAGCTTAAATATCAACCCCTATGACACAAGATGGGTTGCAAACTGGTTCAGGGATAGAACCCACATGGTCAGAATAGCAGGTGCCTTGTCAGACCATTTACAAGTGGTGTCCCACAAGGTTCAGTCCTGGAACCTCTCTTGTTCAGTATATATTTCTCCGAGGTACAGGCTAACACGGGTGGACTATGGCTGACCAAGTTTGCAGATGACTGCAAACTGGGTGCTGTAATCGACTCTCCGGCTGACACAAGCATCCTCCAAAAGGGTCTCTCAGAGATGGATAACTGGTGCCAGAGCCATGGCCTAAAGCTAAATGCCAAAAAGTGTATAGTCCTCCCCTTTGGGAAAAACAAAGTGCCCACAAATTACCACATAGGTGGTAATCCCATTAAATACGAAAGAAGTAATTAGGGACTTGGGGACCCAAGTAGATAGCAATCTCTCCTTTGACAATCATGTTGCCAAAGTGGTTAGAAAGACCTTCTATATAGTCCACCTTATCATGAAAGTGTTCACATCTAGATCGAGAGGTCATTGTGCCCCTCTACTCATCACTTATCAGGCCCATAATTGAGTACAATGCCCCGTTTGAGATGTACCTTACCTGACACCTTCAGCAACTGGAAAGACCCCAAAAGTATCTCACCAAGAGGATCAAGGGGCTCAAACAGATGCCCTATGTAGTTCGGCTAAAGAAACTCCAGCTCTACTCAGTTGCGTACCGCCTACTCAGAGGCGATTTGTGTCTGACGTATAAAGCCATTTCCAACCCAGAATTAATGGGCATGCTTCACCTCAGGAAATCCAAATCCCTTAGAGCTACACGCTCCAGGGACTTCAACCTCAGCACAGAAATAAATAGGACATGCTGGAAGGACAGATTCATATCCCAGAGGCTCCCCTCACTCTGGAACAAAATCCCAATCCATGTTGGGCAGAGCCCCTCACTGACCCTCTTCAAGAGAAATCTTGACGAGTGGATGGGAGATCGTAAGTTTACCCCTGGGATCTCTTCTGTGTCCCTGCTTGACAGAGGTGCAGTAGACTAACCTTAAAAGGGCTACCTTCTGTGACCTACTATGCAGAGGCACAGTCAACTAATCTAAAAGGGTGGCGAAAGCCAAACACACTCTGGCTAGGCTTATAAAAGCCCTAGGTCACATAGCCTAGTATCAACCTATGAACCTATAAACAGGCAAAATTCTGGATGGTCACATTTAAGTCCATTCTATCTCTGCTCAAGAAGACTGATTGTATGTGCTGTATAGATCTCCAGGATGCCTACTGTCACATAAAGATCCAGCAGCAGTTCAGGAGATTCTTCTGTTTCTGGCTTGGAGCCAATCACTCTCAGTTCAGATCACTGCCATTTGGTCTCACCACAGTCCCTTTGGGTGTTCACCAAAATAATGGCAGCTGTGACAGCCTATCTCAGTCCTCAAGAGATCCAAGTATCAGTATAGCTAGACTATTGCCTTCTAACTGCTACCTCCAGGGATCTACATCTTGCACATCAGTCATTCCTACTACAACTGTTGAGTCACCTGAGCATCTCTATAAACACCAACAAAGGCAAACTACCGCCTACCCAATGCATAGAATTCATAGGCTGCCACATAGACACACTGTACATCGGATAACAAGATTACCCTCGGCATAGGTCAGTTCATTCAGATCAGTTACTTTTCAAGTAATCATGTGACTGATATTACTCCTCCTAGGTCTAATAGCTTCTTCCATTGTAATGGTTCCTTTAGCCAGATACTACACAAGAGTTCTAAAATGGACATTGGCTGTACAGTGGTCTCAGAACATTCATCCCCTTTGCTATAGAATGTGTTATGCAGGAACCACATTCATTGCTGGATTTCATTTGACTCATTTAATCAAGGCAGACTGTTCCATCCTCCAATACCCAAAGCCACCGTAACCATAGACACATCCTTCTTGGGTGGGTGGTGGGGGTATTTTTGAAAGGAGAACAGTCCAATAACTTCACATCAACTTCTTGGAGCTAAGAGCAGTCTTCCTTATGTTTGGAGGTACTTCAGGACCATCTACCCAAAGATGTGATTGCCATACATTCAGACAATATGTCAGTAATTTGGTACATCAGCAAACAATGTGGAACCCAATTGCAACCTCTTTGCCAAGAAGCCATGAGAATCTGATGATGGGAAATGTCTTGGAGGCACTTTTCTAGTAGCAAAGCATATACCTGGAATGTCCAACATCCTGGCAGACAAACTAAGCAGAACTTACGACTGCCTCACAAGTTGTCTTTCAACAAAACAATGGTAAGGAATGTCTTCAGCCACTGGGGCCAACCTTGATTGAGCTTTTTACTTCTTACCTAAACAACAAATGAAGTTACTTTGCCCTCATCCCTCTACAAGGTCAGTCACAGGGAGATGCTGTAGTCAATCATTGGACTCCAGGTCTCCTTTGCACCTTTCCCCATTCCTCTCATCTTGTCACCAAATTAATTCAGAAAGTAATGGAGTGTAAGACCAGGGTAATCCCCATTGCCCCTTCTGGCCTCGACAAGTATGGTTCCCTCTTTGACCTCACCTAATTTACCCACTGTGGGTGCTGGACCCTTTTCTGGATTTCCTCACATGGCCCTTTAGGCTGCCTCTACCAGACCTCAAGATCCTAAAACTAACCCCATGGTTTTTCCAATTCTAACAATTGCCAGAGATGCCAGGCTTTCTTCCCCAGTAGTGTGAGTCATATCTTCCTCACAAAGGAATTTTACAGAACAAACTTACAAGAGTAAATGTAAGCGTTTCTCCATCTGGGGGTCTTCTAATGCACTCGATCCCTTTTCAGCACCGCTTTCAAAAAAATTAGAATCTCTTTCAGAACTTTCATGGCTGGGTCAAGTTATTAAATAAAGTAAAATTGGTAGCCATGTAAACATCCACATAGGGTTTGACAAAGCTTCTGTTGCTTCCCTCAAAATTATTCAGATCTCCTGTTTGTGATGCAATCCCTCCCTAGGATGCCACCATTTTGCTTCAGTCTTTAACAAAGAAATCATTTGAACTAATAGCATCCACAGATATTAAGTTTCATTTTGGGAAGACTATTTCTTGTTGCCATTACGTCTGCCAAACGAGTATCAGAACTTCAGGCGCACTCACATAAGCCCCCCTTCCTGTCTTTTCTGAAAGATAGGGTCTTTGAGAACAAATCCTTCCTTTCTTCCAAAAGTGGCTTCTGAAACAAATCTAAACCAATGGATTAACTTGCCAGTTTTCTTTGCTAACTTTTCCAGTAAAGCAGAACAATTGTTACATTTAAATGTGTACAGGCAACTCTGATTCTACCTGCACAGTACCAGGACTTTCAGAAAATTGGATCAATTGTTCATATCCTTTTCCAAAAGAAAAAAAAAGTGGGTGCAATTAGTTTCTAAATCAGCCCTCTCAAGATGGTTAGCAAATTGCATTTCCTTTGTCTATGACTTGCTAGGCATGCCTCTACAATTAAAGACTAAGGAGTATTCTACAAGATCAGTGACAACCTCAACAGCTTTTGCTAAACGGGTTCCATATGTACAGCAGCAACTTAGTCCTCAACTCGTACGTTTGTTTCACTGCAAATTAGATGTGCAGTCCATGACACGCACATCTTTCGGCTCTGTTACTTGAGAATGTCCTTCCTCAAGTCTCTCAAGTACCAGTTGGATAGCTTGGGATTTGTCCCACACATTGAAAAAAAGCAAAAAAAGGCAACATAAGTTCATAGGTGTTTACTAGGCTAATGACCACAAAGGGCCTTTTTAAGCCTAGCCATGCATCCCAAATTTCTGACAAATTCTGGTACCCTTGATAAGTGTAAGCAGGAGCTTGGGAGATGAGACATTTACAAGCAGAGGCTTGGGAGGTGAACCATTTACAGGTTGCCTGTGTCCATTAGAGACCTAGATGCCAAGCCAGAGAGGTATTTCCTGTTCCCCATCCAGTTGTACGTGAATTGGTTTAGGCTTTTACATGGATGGGGAGCCTGTTCCAGAGACAAGGTAGTCTCTAGGATACATGCTAATCTTTCCAGCAGGTCCTATTTATGTCACCGGCAAGATTTAAGTCTTTAGAATGGGTAACTGTGGTGCTGTTTGTTTTGTGGATATGCAGGAGGTCCATCATAGTGGGGTCTGACAATGCCCTGTATGTCGGGCATAGATTTCCTCTCAACAGCCTGTAGGAGAGAGAATACAGGGATAGGGCCTTGAGGTGGTCTGCATAGGACGTTTTACTTATGCCGTGTATTCTTTTAGTGAGTAAACTTTGTTTACATTCTGTTTGTTGGATATGCCTGGTTAGGTACATACCAAAGGGGGCATTGTTCTCAATAAGTCTTATGACTGCAAAATACAGTGAAACAATGACTTGTTGGACCTAGATGCCATACCTTTGTTTATAAGTTGTGTAACATAGAATGATTTACTCACTACTATAGACATGTGATGGTCAAAGGCTAGAAGATTGCTGTCTGTGTGTGTCCCCAAGTCCCTTACTACCGGTTCAGCTCTAAGGGGTGTATTGTCAATATGATAGTTACCAGGGATGGATGACTTCCTAAAGGATACTATTATGCATTTCTTGGCATTTAGTTTTAGTCCATGCCTCTGACAATATTTGTTTGCCTGTGACAGCCCTTCCTGGAGAATATTTGTTTCAGTGTGGGATTCCATGACTGCTCCTAATTTGCAAGCATCTGCAAATTTAGTCAGCCAGAGACCATTGACCTTGGCCTTGACTTCAGAGAAGTAAATGCCAAAAAGGAGCATAAGGACAGATACCCTAGGGACTCCATTTATGACTGGCCTCTTTGTAGAGATGGACTCCCAAATTCTAACTTCCTGGGTCCTGTCTGTGAGCCAGTTGGCTGTCCACTGGGTGACATATGGATTTGTACCAAACCTCTTGAGTTTGTCAACAATGTCTGAATGGGATATTGTGTCAAATGCCTTGACCAGATCAAGGTAGCAGTATGAAACATTTTGCCCTCGTCCATTGCTTTGGTGACCTTCTCAAAGAAGTCCACCAGTTTAGGTGGGTATTACCTGCCCTTGATGAATCCAAACTGGGCTGGGTCCAGTGTCTGGAGATTTACTATATCATTATTGATCATTTCCCTGATAGTTCTTTCCATGGCTTTGTGTATAAGACTAGTAAGACTTGTGGGTCTGTAGTTTCTGATACAAACGTTATGAACTTGCCATAATGATAAATCCACGTTGTCTTCTTTTCATCTGGTTTAACTTCCCTCCCCCTTTCAAATTATTATTATTTCTCTAGGGATTGTTCAGATCTCTTTTTGGACCCCGTCTGATCCTTGTCTTTATAACACGTTTATATAAATAGCAAATTCGCTCTGAGGTAGTTTGGGCAGGAGAGGGGAAATGTGGGTAGTGAAGGAGTCTGAGTTCTTGGATCCAGTTGGATCGGACAACCAACATGCTAAACAAGATGAAAAGAAGACCACACAGAGCTATCACTATGATAAGTGTATAACTTTCTTTTATTGAGCATTTGCAGATGCTTCTTGTGTGTTTTGCTGTTCCTTCTTCTTTGGTGACCTTAAGCTATTCGAAGGGTCTCTCTCTCTTGCCCATTGCAAAGTTAATTCTCTCATGATGTAGAAGGCTTAGGAGTGTAGATCCTTGGAGTCTTCCATAGTCAGAGTTTCTTGTCTTCTCTAGCCCCTCCCTAGTCCACAATGTGATTAACCATAAAAGCAACAAATTCCTGTGTGTGGACCTCTGTTAGTAAGCCCCAGCTGGAATGTCTCTATATTGTTAATCCTCACAGTAAGTATAACCCCCTGCAAGAGGGGAGAGTTGGCTTTTGGCCCATGCTTGTTCAACCCCAGTTCTTGCCAGCTGGCATTAGAAGATCAGTGACATAACGTGAGAGCTTTCCATTTATTACTTGACTGTGTGATACAGCTCTCTCTTTGTTGGTGTAGGTATAACACTAGTAAGTTTAGTCTGCCGTGTGGTGTTTTACTTGTACATGGTTATTTTGTTTGTGTTTTAGCTATATTGCTATGTGAATTGTGGTCTGCCATTCATAACACATCAGCTTGTCTAATATTTCATTATGGTTGTCCTCAGTTTTCAACTTGATTGGGTAGCTCCACTGTAGAGGGCAGTCCTGGTTCAGATTTTTCCTAGACAGTAGTCGTCAGAGCTGCTACATTAAAAGGTAGGTTAGACCCTGTTAACCAGAACTCAGACTGCACTGATAGAGCCAGCGATGATCTGTCAACCAGTCTTGCCTATTAGATGCAGCTGTCTTGGCTTTTTTACGTTTCTTAATTTAACGGAGAGATTAATGTAAAATATTTAATTTACGTATCTTAATTTAACTGAGAAATTAATGTAAAATATTTCCTTAGCAGCAGAATAGAATTCTTTGTTTTTAAATCTTTGCAATATTCCTATATTTTCTGTGTATTTTGAGCATTTCAGAGATGCAGTTATTACTCTGAACAGATATTTGCATTAAATCTGAGAACAGTTATGAGTGCATTTCTATTTATAACTGGGCCAGGATGCTTTCTGCAGTTTTTGGCACATGTCAGCAAGCTTTGTAATGGTTCATAGTGCCAGTCTTTACATGACATTTTAACATTTCAGAAATAGCTGACACCTGTCAGTTCTTTGCTTGGGAGCTACCTTTGGTTCTTTGTTTTGTCAAGAAGCTTGAAATGTGGCAGTCCTCGAAAAGGCCTGTCATTTATTAACTCTTTCCTAATACAGGTCTTTATGACTGCTGCTTCAAACTTGTGTTTGGGAATTCATTTGGATCCCTTAACCTTTCAGGGAATGTGACACCCTTGTTCAGAATTACTCATCAGTCTGCAGCCTGTATTCATGGTCACAGAATTCAGGAATAGTCTTTATCCAGTTTTTTTCTTCAGGTAGTCATTGACAGTGTCACAGTAATTTGCTACATAAAGGGTAAAACAGGATCATAACGGCATTATGGATTAGGTATGGGGGGTGAGCTAGTAGGGCTATAGTTCTTCAGCTAGTGCATCAGTGTGGCAACAGTCTTGCAACAGAGTTGTTGATTTAGACAAAGAATAGCTACTGTATCCACTTGAACTGAAATGCATATGGAGGAATCCGGACTGCCTTTTTTATCATAGGAAAATGGTTAAATTTCCTGGTCCAGTTGTGGTATGACTTTGAGAAGGAATGTACGAGTGTGTGGGTATGGTGTATGCATACATGCATGCATGTACACACACATATGTATATATATATATATATATATATATATATATATGTGTGTGTGTGTGTGTATATATATATATATATATATATATATATATATATATGTGTGTGTGTATATATATATATATATATATATATATATATATATATATATATATATATATATATATATATTTACAAAAACTAGCGAAACACTGATAACTGCTAAACTGTAACTCGAAGAAAAATTGTAGAAATCAAGCCCTTAAGGGGTAACTTCTAAATGGAAGTAAGCCACACAAACTCCAGTGGTTGATTTGAGCGCTTTCGTTCGCACTTTTATTACAAAGTAAGTGAACTTCTTCAGAAATTATATATATATATATATATATATATATATATATATATATATATATATATATATATATATATATATATATATATATATACATACATATACATAGATTCATAGGTAGGTACTAGGCTATCTGTCCGAAGGCATTTATAAGCCTAGCCGGAATGTGTTGGCTTTTGCCGCCCCCTTAGATTAGTTCTTTGCCTCTATCCAGCAGAGCCATTGAAGTGATCCCTGGGATAAACTTTGTTTCCCATAGTTTCTGTTTTTCTCTCTCTCTCTCTCTCTATATATATATATATATATATATATATATATATATATATATATATATATATAAAATTCTTGTTGACATAACATTTATTTATTTAATTAATTTAATTTTTGTTTATTTATTTATTGACCAGGAAAGTCCCGACTGGGGCAAGAGCCCATTTTCTGCAGAGGCCTGGGGAGAAAAGCTCCACAAACACATTATGACTGCACAGTATTTTACAAAAATTACTGTACAATATAACAATACAGTACAATATAACAAAATGAGAAACAGACTAATAAATTGTGGGAAGTTACAATATCTGAGAGAAAAATAGAGTAATTTACAAGATATATATAATACACACACGTGCAGTATTTTTTGTAAATATTAAAATAGGCTGAAAGCTAAGAAAGGAAAAGATCACTAGAGGGGTAGTGTTAGGCAGAAAGAATTAATAAAGGGAAAGAATCACCAGTAGGGTAGTTTTTAAAGGGCTGAGGGATTAGAATGATAGTTAAGGTTAGTGAGATTTATAGTAAGAACAGAGTTGTTTAAAATAACTTGTAGATCAAAGAGTTTCCTACTTGTTTTGATAAGTAAAGATTAAAGTAAGCTACAGGAAGGCTCAAGGAGCGTAGGATGTTTATCTATTTGGATAGATGCAGGGGCAGATTTTAGTATTTAGTAGCTAGTTCTTTAGGTTGAGTTTAAATTTGTTGAAGCAGCTAATAGTGTTTATGCTGGTTGGAAACGAGTGCCATAGTTTAGCGACAGTGTATGAGTAAAGGCAGTGTTCGGCTCCTTTGTTCGGTACATGAACAGTTATGAGTTGTTTATTTTTAGAGCAAAGGGCTCTGGTGGGGCTATAAGGTATTAAAATGTTCGTAAGGGCAGGGCAGTTTGGACTGTAGACGGTTTTATGTGCTATGCACAGTTGAATGAGGTTAAAGCGATGTGGAAATTCCAGCCAGTTTAATTCTTTAAAGGCTTGGCAGTGATGTGAGCAGTGTGAGCTACCTGTGGCAAAGTTGATGATTTTATGGTAGCACAAAAAACAAAAACTAAACCAACTAAGAAAAAACAAAGTGGAAACCAGCGAACAAACATAGCTTTATTAATAAAATAAGTGCTTTCGTGTATTAAATGTAGACTTCAGCAGATAAAATACAACTGCACTAATGCGCATTTAAATTACCTGCTAACCACATGACCGGGAACAGGAAGAGAAATTTTAAAGAGACCAAAACTTAAAAACATCACATAGTGTTAAAATAAAACAACACGAACACAACATTTATAAATAACAAAAAAAATTAACAATGAAATACTTTTTCACCTGTCATAAAATTTAATCTTTAACAAACTGGAAATACTAACAGAATCATTAAGACCCGGGGGAACTGTAGCATTCAAAAATACTTGCCACCAAAGCTGTCTTTGTTCCAATAAAGTAGACCATGGACCACTCCTCGGATTAGTATGCACCTTTTCCAAAATAGAGAATAAAAAGTCTTGATTACACTTGACTTGATGCTTGTATAGGGCATTAGTACTTTTGTGCTTCTTCATATCATAAACATCTTTGTCTTTTAATTGTTTGTTAAATATGAAATTTTATGACAGGTAAAAAAGTATTTCATTAAGTTTTTGTTATTTATAAATGTTGTCTTCGTGTTTTATTTTAAAACTATGTGATGTTTTTAAGTTTTGGTCTCTTTAAAATTTATCTTCCTGTTCCCAGTCATATGGTTAGTGGGTAATTTAAATGTGCATTAGTGCAGTTGTATTTTATCTGATGAAGTCTACATTTAATAGACAAAAGTGCTTATTTTATTAATAAAGCTGTGTTTGTTCACTGGTTTCCACTTTGTTTTTTTTTTTTATGGTAGTAGGACTGGAGCTTATTTTGTAGAGACAAGTGCAGGTTAGTAAAAGTGGGGGACCTATATAATAGGGAGAGGAGCAAGTAAGTGTTGGCAAGAGCTTTTTTGGTGGTGCAGTCCATGAAATGTTTGTCTGTATAGGGCTTCTAATTTGCAGTGTTTTTATTTTTAATGGCATTACCAATATGGTGTTCAAGTGTAAGTTTATTGTCAATGGTAATACCTAATAGTTTAGCATGGAATGCAATTTCAATTTCTGTGTTGCTTTGGGAGAAAATGTGAAAGTGAGAGTCAGGTGAGAGGGGTTTTGCTGCGAAAAGTAGTAGCTTTATTTTTTTGGCATTAAGGAGCAGTTGTGATTCAATTAACCAGGCTTTGATTGCGGTGAAGGTATCTTGGGTTATTTGGTGGTGGTGTAGGTTATCATTGGTTGGAGGTGTTGTAGGTTATAACATCAAACAGATGTCAAAAGTGCATATGGGGGCCGAGCACTGATCTAAGCACAAGCAAAATTAAAATTAATAAATTGAAAAAACATTGCTTTTTGAATGAGAGAGAGCCCAACTACACCCTCATGTTGCAGGCCCATGCTTACACTTATCAATTGTGTCAGAACTTGTCAGAGATTTGGGATGAATGGCTAGGCTTAAAAAGGCCCTTGTGGCTGTTGGCCTAGTAAATACCTATGAACATATAACAGAATGGAAAGAGGCCAAGAAGACAATTGGATTGCAGGCTTATAATTGTCTTCCCTGTCTGGGATTGATAGAGTATAGGCAAAGGGAAGGGATAGGGGAATCCTAAATAAAAGATCTGCACTAGTTGAGTTGTTAACTGAATCTAGAACAGAAGCTGCCGTTAAAAAAGGGACGATTAGTAGGGCATACAAAATAATTGCACAATAACTATAGAAATCAATCAGAAGTCAAAAAAGTTTGGGAAGAGAGATCAGTAATGCAGTTCACAAAGAAACAATGGGAGGACATATGTATAGCTCCCAAATATGCAACAAAATCTAGAAAGTTGAAGATTTAAGTGTTTGCATAGATACTCTTTACAAAAGGTGGGGGAGTCTGCATATACATCAACAGCTGGTGTGAAAATAATGATGTCGTTACTAGCTATTACTCAGCTGACAGTGAATTCCTTGCAATTTAAATGTCCATTGTTCTTGCCCAAGGAGTTTTCAACTATCTTTATAACTGCAGTTTACATACCTCTGAGTGCAAACACTAATGAAGCACTCACCAGCCTGTACCAGTTAGCCTGTGATCTGCAAAACAAGAACCCAGAGTGTGTCAACATTTTAGCTGGGGATTTCAATCAGGCCACACTGAAAACTGTGCTACCAAACTACCAACAGTATGTAAACTTCTCTACAAGAGGTGAAAACGCACTTGATCAAGTGTACTCAAATATCAAACGGGCATTCAAGGTAGTCCCCCAGGTAGCTCAGATCACATTTCTATCCTGCTTATCCCCACCTGTAAACCAATGCTAGTAAGGGGAAAACCATTCAGGAAGCAAATAAGGATCTGGCCTGAAAGTGCTGTTTCGGCTCTGCAAGACTGCTTTGAATGCACTGACTGGAATTTATTTAAAGAGGTTGCCGCCAGAAATCAATGTATTAATTTGGATGAGTACACTGAAACATTTGTGGTATACATCACAAAATGTATTGAGGATGTCACTACCATGAAGGATGCAACTATCGGAGCCGACCAAAAACCCTGGCTCACTAGTGAGTTATATGAATTATTGATTCATAGCTTCATAGATTAGTACTAGGCTAACTGCCCTTGTGAGCCATTTAAAGCCTAGCCCATTATTCCTTGTGAGACTCAAACTGAGCACCTTGTGTTTGTAAGGCAAACACCTTAACCATTAGGCCACCCTCCCTGATTCAAACTTTGCACCTTGTGGCTGAAAGGCATACACATTAACCACTGTACCACTTGGCCTTGGCATGTAATGCTGCCTTTAAGGCTGAAGACAGAGAGCCTTTGAAAAATACCAGGGCTAACTTGAACAAAGGTGTGAAGTAGCAAAACGGGTCTATAGTCTAAACACACAGACACACCTCTCTGACCAGAAAGATCCCAGGCAGCTGTGGAGAGGAATCCAAAACATTGCAGACTATAAGCCACCATCTACGTGATGTGATAACGGTTTACTATGAAAATGTAGAATCAATGTTGGCAAAGATAGGAATGTCAAACAGCCATTGGCCAATTCTCGTGTTGCCCAACCTTAATTGAGTGAGAGTTCTGTGTTATGAGTAGAGATCACGAGGGTCAAATTAGGGATTGCAGATTCATCCCTAGTGAAATGCTAGGCCCCCAGCATAAACCACTAGTGGAGACAGCCAGCTGCAAGCAGTAGTCAGAGAAGGCTTTCCAAGGTCAGCAGAGACTAGGCTGAAGACCTGGAAGTTAACTTATGTGAAAAGCAGGAGTTCAGGGGAAATGCAGGTCTGTAGCACCTCAGGAAGAAGAGTCAGTAGGTCAAGCTGAAGGGGAAAGGCAGCATCTCAAAACATCATGTGTGAAGATGCTAGAACAGATATGCAGTTGAGCCAGTTATGGAAATTGGGTGCTTAAGGAAGGCCACAGGAATGCAGAAGTCTAGGAAGTTATCAAAAGAAAGGATTGTAGGAAGACAAGGGTGATAGAAAAGATAGACCAGGCTATGAAGAAATTGATTGGTTGACAGAGGCTAAAAGAGCAATTACAATGGCAAAGAACAAGGCATCAGAGAAAATTTACCATCTTCTGGAAGATAGTTCAGCAGATACCTCAAAGAAGATGTATCAAGTTGCAAGGCAAAGATGGAAAGATAAAGAAGGTGGTCTGCAGACATCATGTTGGCAATAGTCTACTCACCAGGCCAGATGACGTCATGGAGAGATGAAAGGTGTACATCCAAAATTTTGAATGATGAGCCCACCATAAAAAGTTGTACGCAACATACATGACCTACATTGAAAGAATGAGAACCAGCCCTAGAAGTAAGACACGCACTAAGTAAAACAAATTTGTTTAAAGAGAGGTTCAGATGAAGTTCCTGCATGTATGGTCAAAATGTTGGGTGCTTTAGAGGAAAAGTGGCTCATGATGGAACCCATTGCACTATGAAGAGAGAGATGTATACCAGATGACTAGAGAATATAAAGGGTTTTGACTAAGTTGTCTATTTTGAATAAATCTTTGAAAGATAAGTTATGTTGTGGCAGTAAATTGTATTCAGAATAGGATTTAGCAATTTACTGAGATTGTGCAAGTATGAATCTAAAATGGCAGACTGCAAAGGCTAATCTATGTATACATGAAACAAGTACAGATAGCCTAGGTGGCAAGTTTTGGAATATCCCCCAGTTACAAGTCAAGTGTAGTATTAACAATTTTATCCTGCAGTAATTCATTTCTTCACCATTTAAATGACAGTTCAAAATGTTACACCTTTAGAAAGTTCTGACTTTTACCAGAAAGGCTCATCCAGACTCTGCTACACTTTGCTGTGAAGGAAAGGTTAGTTTACTTTTATTTTTTGTATTTTGTATTACTTTATTGCCTTTTTATATTTTGAATACTGTGGTTTGTTTTCTTTATCTTGTATTTTTACTTGCATTCTGCTTTAACAGCATATTAAAACTTCAAAAGAGACCACAGCTCTGTCTCTTCTGAGTCAGGCAGAAATTAGAACTGATCAATTAAGGACTCATTCATAAGATAGAAGAGGTCACTTAATGTTGATCATTTGTGAACTGAGGGGGTGGAGCTAGGAACTAAACCTTCTATTTAAGGGGTAAAATAAAACATTTTAGAGCTTTACCAGAAAGGCTCATCCAGACTCTGCTACACTTTGCTGTGAAGGAAAGGTTAGTTTGCTTTTATTTTTTGTATTTTGTATTACTTTATTGCCTTTTTATATTTTGAATACTGTGGTTTGTTTTCTTTATCTTGTGTTTTACTTGCATTCTGCTTTAACAGCATATTAAAACTTCAAAAGAGACCACAGCTCTGTCTCTTCTGAGTCAGGCAGACATTAGAACTGATCAATTAGGGACTCATTCATAAGATAGAAGAGGTCACTTGAGGTTGATCATTTGTGAACTGAGGGGGTGGAGCTAGGAACTAAACCTTCTATTTAAGGGGTAAAATAAAACATTTTAGAGCTTTACCAGAAAGGCTGTACTGCGGTGGCGCTACTGCGGTAGCGTTGCCGCCTCACAGTTAGACGTTGCCCGTTCGATTCTCAGTTAGTGTCTTCTGTGTAGCGACATGCGTGAATGGGCGTTCCTTCGTTGAAGGTTGTGCGTTAGGCCCGGCAAGCCAGTACGTAAAAGTCTACTGCCAATCATTAATGGACCGGAGTTCCGCTGTGGCGACCCTAACCGGGAAAAGCCGAAAGACACAAACAAACAAAAAAGGCTCATCCAGACTCTGCTACACTTTGCTGTAAAGGAAAGGTTAGTTTGCTTTTATTTTTTGTATTTTGTATTACTTTATTGCCTTTTTATATTTTGAATACTGTGGTTTGTTTTCCTTACCTTGTGTTTTACTTGCATTCTGCTTTAACAGCATATTAAAACTTCAAAAGAGATCACAGCCCTTTCTCTTCTGAGTCAGGCAGAAATTTTTTCCCGCCCTCCGACCCAGTTACAGTTGTCTTGTTAAATACCACTGCCTTTTTAGTTGCCTGCCTCTGTTAATCTGACCATATATCTCATTTCCTCTCTACTTTCACTGGCTTGTGTGAGTAATCACAAAATCATCATTTTTGAAATCCCTCCCCTTCAACTATTTAAATTTATTGGCCATCCTACTGTATTCCATAGTACCAGAATACAGAAGTGACCACCCCTTTCAATCCATCTTGCTGTTTTAAAAATAGTAACTCTCCACTAAACCTTAACTTTTTAAACAGGTAAAACTTAAGTTGCCTACTCTCACATCAAATTTCTCTGGTGCACACTGCAGTGTGCATTTTTTTCATCTTACCTTTAAGCATCCCTGTGACTAGCACTTGCTCTAATACCTGCTGGAAAGCACTAGGAAGCCTTAAACTGATACAAGCACTCAACTCTCCTTGTTAATAAGGAGAAATTAATAGTAGACACTAAACAGCCTATAATTGCAAAGTACCTTGCCAAGGTAAGGGAAAACAGGTCCTATACTTTACAAAAAAAAGCACCAAACCAGGCATGTCCAAGGGTCAGCTTCCGGTGATTTCCCCTGTCCACCTGGTGAATCTGGGCATACTGGGGCAATGTAGCAATTGCCTCATGTACACAGACAACCCCCTCCTCCTACCACCTAACACTACAAAATGTGAGAGATGCACTTACATAGCCAAAATGGAAGCCAAGCTCTCTCCACCCAAGATTGTGCTAGACAGTCAAGTGGAGAAGGTTAACACCCACACTACACCTCAAGCAACACATAGCCCTTCTAAACCCACATCACCAACACCCACATTTAGCAACACTAAATCACATATGCAGAGGCCCTTAACTGTAACCTGCCCAAGCAACAAGGACCTCTGAAGCTGAAACGCAAACAAACACAAATCACAACCAAAGTGTTACATAGTTCACAACACCAGTGTGCCACCCAGCAGCAGCCCCTAAAGCAAGACAACGTACCTAACACTTTAGTCATAGGTGACTCTATAATCCGGCACACTGATGTCCCACTCACCAGGTTGAACAAGGAGAAAATTACAGTCAGCTGCCTGTTGGGTGCCATGATCCGCCACATAACGCATGCACTCAAGTCACTCCACAACAAGTACAAATATGACTCTGCCATTGTCCATGTTGGAGTGAATAACTTGAGACGTACCTCCCTAGACTACATGAAAAGAGACATGGAAGAGCTCTCGGATCATGTGGGCCCAGGCAGGTATGACCCTAGCCCTGAGTAGCATCCTGCCTTCGCCCAGAATGATACCACAATGTAAGGACAAAATGATTGACTTCAACAATTGGCTAAGCTTCTGGTGTTATTCAAAGGGGATCCAGTATCTGTCTGCCTGGGCCGACATGATCGACGGACCACGATGCTTTACCAGAGATGGTCTGCACCTGTCTCCCCCTGGGATTCAGGTTATTTGCTAAGGCTCTTGCCACCCCTATAGTGCATTTTTTAGGCAAAGTTCAAAGGACAAAACCACCACCGTAACGCGTACAAGCATGCAAAATCTGAAGGTAATGCTACTCAATGCTAGAAGTCTAAACCTCAAAATGCACTCTCTTGAGGCACTTCTAAAAATGGAGAACATGGATATCTGTGCAGTAACTCAGACCTGGTTCAAGGCTCCAGAGAGCACCCCTGCAATACCAGGCTACAACTCTTACCACACTTTTCGACCACCAAACCAGGACCGAAACACTAAAGGTGGAGGAGTGTCAATATTCACCAAGGATATTCACACCACCAGGCTTGTTGCCCAACACAATGCATGTGAAATTCTCCAGGTGCAACTAATACTAGGTAAGACTGCAATCCAAATTGTAGCTTGCTACAGATCCCCCACCATACCCCAAGATTCTCACTACACCTTTCTAAACATACTGGAAAATTATTAAGATAGAACCAAACACCCTAATACTGGGTGATTTTAACTACCCTGCCATTAACTGGGAAAACTACTCATGTACCAACACCTTTGCCCAAAGGTTCTTGGAATTCATAAATTCCAACGCCCTGGATCAACTAATCCATAGTCCCACCAGGGGCTCCAATATCCTAGATCTGGTCATTACCGACATGGGAAATCAATGCTCCATACCTATGGTCACCACCTCATTAGTCAGGTCTGACCATAAGCTAATCACCCTTAACATCCACATCCCTCCCCCACCCCCCAGTAAGGAAACCTCCATAAAAAAACTTCTCCAAAGCCAACTTCATGCTACTCAAGTCAGAAGTGACAAACTTCATGACACCCATGCAGACGGGAACTAAACGTTCAACTGCTGAATCTTACACTAAGTCACTGTACTAGCACATCCACTCATGCATGAATCGTGCCATCCCAAATAGAACCAAGATGCCCTCATCCAAAAAAGGAAGCCAATCTGGTGGTCCCCTGCCATAAACAAACTTTACAACAAAAGGAAGAAACTGTTGCAGAAAAGAAGAAAATCCCAGGATGCAAAAAACTCCCTTACCAGCCTCAGTAAGAAACTGAGATCCCTCATAAAATCCTCCAAAGCTAGTTACGAAAATAAAATTGCCAAAGATTCCAAAGACAACCACAAGGCATTCTATTTAAGTATGTCAAGAATCTAAATGGCAATGGTTAGATCTGCTCTGAGCTAAAACAGAATGGCATTAAATATACTGATACCAAGGATATTGCCAATATCCTGGCAGACAGATTCAGTGCCAACTTCACCCCCCCCTCTCACCCCCTAAATGGCCCATCTCAATACCGGAAGATTGCCAAATTCCGGTAGTAATGGCCACACAGGTAAAAAAACTCACTCTCCAAAGCTAAGAATACAGTATCTATGGTACCAGATGACATTCCGGGCTGTGTACTATATGAACTGGCACCTCACCTAAGTGTCATGTTTAATCATAACTTCACCTCAGGTTTCGTGCCCACTGAGTGGCGCAGAGCTACAGTTATCCCACTCCACAAGGGGGATCCACCTTGGATCCCGGAAACTACCATCCCATCAGTCTGACGAGCCTTATCTGCAAGGCCATGGAGCGTATTATCATGGAACTTGTAAACAAAGACATTGGCAACCTTCAAACACTGGACCACACCCAGTTTGGGTTCATGAAGGGCCGATCTTGTCTCCTGAACTTGATTGACTTCTTTGAATCAGTCTCCAGAG
>NC_056726.1:468009203-468048180 GCF_019279795.1 Protopterus annectens
CAAAAAGAAAAAGTTAAGCAAATAGTCTTTGTCACAACAGCAGGCTAGCAACTTGCCTTGGCCACAGGTGGATTACTCTGCTGTGGCCATTTCTTGTAACTCTGACCACACTTTTATCACAGATCCTTCTGGTGTAGCACCTACAACTACTGTGGACCAGGGGTAGCCAAATCCTCTGTGGCTGTTGGAGTCCACTCAGTGAGCAAGGGAGAGTCACTGTCATCAGTCATGTGAGATGGAACAGGGAGTGTTTCATTGTGTTAGAATGCTGTGCTCATCTGTGGAGAAGCAGCTGTTGCAATGTAACTAACTCCATTTTTCCTGTCAAAAAGAAACAACCAAGCATGTATCTACTTCTCAGTTTTCTTTGGACAGGAGTAGTTTACTGAGTCTGGTTCAGGGTTTAATTCAGGCTATTTATCTGTCTTGTAAAGTAGTTACTGGTAAAGAAAGAAGAATTCCCCTTTTCCCGCACAGATTGAAGATTCTGAATCTGAACAGGAAGACGTAGGGACAGATACAGGGTTTTTCCACAGATTTCTGATTCAAACTCTAGTTCATAGGAGATTACAAGACTAATGGCTTAAGAGTCCTTACAAACCTAGCCAACGTAACCTGATTTTATCCAATATATGGCCCCACTGGCAAGAGGATGGCATGGATTTGTGCCTATGCATTGAGTATGTTACAGACTGGCCCTGATCATAAAGGACATAGACACTATGCCAGGTGTGAATTTGCTATTCCCCATCCATTGATCCAAAGTGTGTTTGAATAGGGCCAGGGAAGGGCTCTGCTTAATGTGAATAGGACACCTGTTACAAAGAAGGGGCAGTTTCTGAGACACACACATGTCTCTCCAGCATGTTTTGTTTGAGTCACTAAGTTAGATGTCTAGATTGAGTAACCTTCATGCTGTTTGACTTGCAGATACATAGCAGCTCCATCAGAGTGGATTTGAGTGCCTTGTAGGTCAAGCATAGGTCACCCCCTAATAGTTAGTAGGAGACGAGTAAAGGAACAGGGCTTTGTTCACATAAGACATGTTTGTACCCTGTGTTTTCTTTGTGAAGAACCTCTGAGGTCACTTCAGCTGCTGTAAGTGTCTAGTCAAGTACATGCCAAATGGCACATTATATTCAATTATTGGTCTAATGAGGGTTCAGTACAGCGGGACTATAATTTTCTTGGATCTGGATGGCATACCTTTACTTATAAATTGTGCCACATAGGAATTTCTTACTGCTGTGGACACAAGACTGTCAAAGTTCAAGCTATTGTCTATCTGTGTACCTAGATCTCTCATCTCTGAGTCTACTTTTAGGGGTGTGCTGTTGTTGATGTAATTTCCAGGGCTTTTTCACTTCCCAAAGGGTATAATGATGCATTTTTTTCCCATTTGGCTTTAAGCCATGGTTATGGCAGCAATCTTCTGTTTGATCTAGACCCTCATGAAGAATATCTACATTAATGGATAATTCAGTGATTGCCCTCAGCTTGCAGTCATTTGCAAACTTTGTTATCCAGAGGCCTTCCACATTAGCCTTGACTTCAGAGAAATATATTCCGAACAGGAGTGCTCACTAAGTCCTGTAGCACCCCACTAGTAACTGGCTTGTTGCTGGATCTGGATTCACCCACTTTAACCACATGTCTTGTCTGTGAGCCAGTTGAATATCCATTTGGTGACGTAGAGATTTATACTCAGTTTTGTGAGTTTATTTATAATACCTAAGTGGGGAATCGTGTCAAATGCATTGGCCAGGTTGATGTTTGCAATATGTACTGTTTTACTCTCATCCGTGGCCTTAGTTACTTTCTCAAAGAAATCTACCAGATTGAGTATGCATGACCTGCCCTTGACAAAGCCAAATTGGGTCAGGTCCAGTGTTTGGAGGTTTCCTATGTCATTATTTCTCAAGTCCTTGATTATTAATTCCATGGCCTTGCATGTAAGACTAGTCAAACTTGTGGGTGTGTAATTTGCGGGTCAGTAGATTGTCTCCCTTTGTGCATAGGGATAACTGTTGCTGTCCTCCACTGTGTTGGGACAAAGCCAGTCTGGAGGCTGTGGTAAAATAGAGATCTTAATAGGCCTGATAAGTCCTGATTTAAGCTGTTTAAGAGGCAACCTTGTATATCGTCTGGCCCCATTGAAACTATGTTTTTAGCTTTACAGAGCATATTGGCAACTTGTTCTTTGGTGAATGGCGGTGGACTGGTGGAGGGTATTTCTTGGAGGAGAACTTTGGGGGTGATGGTGAGGTGAAATTTGAGCTGAATTTGTCAGTCTTTCGGTTGAGTATAGTTGATGCTATCTACAACTAATTCCATACATTGTTGGGTGTTGCCCTTAAGACTGTGGATATAACTGAAAAAATACCTTATGGTTATCCTTAGCTTTTGGAGGCTATTTTTACCTCAAAGACTGCTTTCAGTGACTTGACAAGTTCCCTGATGTGCTTGCTTAGAATAATGAGGGACATTTTGCTTAGAATAATGAGGGACATTTTGCTCTGTTGCGCACATTTCCTCTTATTTCTTGACCGATTTTCTTTCTTTTGTTGTACAACCTGTTAATGCCAGTGTCCATCAAGGTGGCATGTTTTTGCAATTTGATCTGGATTTATTTCGGTCTGGTGCTACCATTTTTGTGCAGTTATTTATATTGTCATACAATACTTTTGGATACATCTCTGCATAGATTTCTGTGCTTTCTGGGTTTGGGGGAGCTTGGAAACTAGTTCTTAAAGTTTTTGGGGTTAGGTGAGAGAATTAGTTTTATCTTTATTTCAAGGGAGACCATGACATCACACTGGGGGGGGCTCATTTTCTGATTCTTCCTGTGGGAGTTTCTCTTTCTCTGAGACTATTGCTAGAATGCGTCAGTATTTTAATTTGGAGAATACTAAAGTTTATCAGTCCCTCAGAAAATACTATATATTGTTGTAAATGAATTTTCCAGAACCTACACCCTTTCTCCTGTTCTGTCTTCTGGTGTGTGTGTGTGTGTGTGTGTGTGTGTGTGTGTCTGCTATTTTCCTGGTAGTCAGCTGATTCCCCTAAAAAGGCAGATCGAACGTATAAAGTTCCTAAGTCTTTAATTTTTATACACTATTTTCAAGCTTCGTCTAGCAGCTTTAACTTTTGTTGACCCCCCCCCCCCACACACACACACTGTTGCTTTATTTCCAATTCTACTCTTTCTGATTAAGATAGAAAAATTGATAGGTATGGGGAAAAAGTGTATGATTGTGCAACTTTGATTTGCAGAATTTTGAATCGTCAGGTACATATGTTAAAGTTTGTTCTGATAAATTATTTGCAGTGTGTGTATGACTCTGTTGGTACTTGTTCCAGCTCTGTGGCTACTGGTACTGTTTGGTTCGCATGGCTGTTTTCTCAGAGCCTCCTAGATGATGATAAAAGCAAGATTTTAAATTCTGTCTCTTGGATAGAGATTTAGTGTTTGACCTCTCTGCTGCAGAGGTGATCAAAAAGTGTGATGAAAGTGGCAAGCTGGTCCAGGAAATCTCTTGAGATTTTTCAGCCCTCCTTTTTCAAGTTGTCCAAGGGATTTTTATCTCTTCATCCAGTTTTGGCTAAATAAATAACCAACCAAGCAAACGCACTAAACAAATTTCAAGTAAACAGGCATTAAGAAAAAATGACAAGGGGGTTCCAGAAAGAAGTCTCGAGCCTCCTGAAACCAAGGACAGTTCAACAAGTCTGAATGACTGCTCAACAGACCTTTTGACCCCCCCCTCCCATCCTGCCCCTTTTTTCTTCCAGAAAGTCTGAGTCTCCATTTAACTGTTTGGCAACATATTTCAGACAGATGGGTTCCGAAAAATCATTCATCAGGGTTACCTTTGGCAGCGGGAGGAAATTCCACCATTCTAGGAAGTCCTTCTTCGTCATCAAGAGCAGACATTTTTTTCCCACCTTCTCTCTTCCACATGCTGTCCCAAATAGAGATAGAACTAGCCTCTCCTTCCCAGGTGGGGAAGGGTATTTATTCAAGGGTTTCCCAGTGCCAAAGAAAGAAAATGCTTGGAGACCAGTTCTAGATTTTTCTTTCCTAAACCTGTTTGTGATGGTGCCCAAGTTCAAAATTGTCACTTCACAACACGTTACTTTTTCTTTCAAGTTTCATGGTAACACTGTACTTAAAGATACTTATCACCACCCCATTCATCCAGACTTCAGACATTTCTTAAGGTTTTGTGTCTCTGGATCACATTATCCGTTCTCTGCCTTACCCTTTGGGCTATCCAGTGCACCATGAGAGTTCACAAAGTGTCTAGCTCCCATTTTAGTTCATTGCAGCTACAGGGTGTCCACATCTATCCCTATTTATGTGACTTGCTTATCTTTGAAGTCTGTGTGTCAGAAATCTCTTTCTTGGGTGAGAGCTCTCTTACATAAGCTGGGATTCCAAGACAACATTAAAAAGTCTATGTGAAGTTGTCAAGAAAGGACTGTGTTCCTGGGATGTCAGCTAGACACCTCAGTTTAAAAAGCTTTTCTTCTGTAGGAAAAACAAATATATCTTTATTTAGACCGGTTTCTAAGATTTTCCACTCAGACTTCTGTCACTTAGAGGGAATACATCAGGATTTTGAGTCTCATGGCATCTTTGATTATCATGATGGATGCCACACGAGAAAATACGGTGGTATCTAAAATCTCTTTGGTCCCAGCATCAACAGTTTTTATTTTTTCAAATCCCAGTGATGGGGTTTGTCAGAAGAGAATTTTTTTAGTGGACACAACAGATATTCTTATACCCAGGTCTCCCATTCTCACCTCGCTGATCCAAAGTAGTCAGTCACCAAAGATGCCTCGGACTTTTCTTTGGGAGCAGTTTCAGGAGGGTTACAAGTGCAGGGGGTGTGGAACATCAAAGACGGATGCAAGCATATAAATATCGGGGAAAGTCTTGCCCTGATTAAGGCACTCAACTCTCTGAACCATCTTTGGTTCCTGGGACCTCATCAAGTGGTTACAGACAATGCCACAGTCATGTGGTACATCAGTAAGCGAGAGGGAAACAGGTCGTACCCCCTATGCAGACTAGCTGTGTCTGCTTGGGGATATAGCTTCACAGCACAGTCTCATTCTACAGGCATCCTACATTCTGTCAGAGCAAAATTATGTGGCAGACAAACTGAGCAGGATTAGGGCAGATCCTCAAAAATGGAAACTACATCAGGGTGTATTCCAAGATTTGATGCATCTGTGGGGAGTTCCTTGAGCAGACCTCTTTGCCTCCTCTCTGAATAATCAATTGGCAAGATTCTCTATGCAAGAAGGCCTGCAAGACAGATTCCTGTCCAAAGGAAAGAAATGGCATGTTCTGTATGCTTTTCCAGTGATGTCCAGGGTACTTCTGAAAATTCAGTAGTAATACCCCAAGATCATTGTGGTGACTCCCTTCTGCCATATAGGTAGCCATGATTCTCCCTTCTTTTGAAAATGGCCAAGGACAATTACCATAGGTTTCCTCACATATTGGTTAATACACCCAGACATCAATCATCTTTAACAGACTGTCTGAATAATAGGGTTTTAATTATTTTTTAGGCACCTGTTAATATATTAGCAAATGGATAAGGTTTTGTAGTTGGTGTCATCCTCATCTCTTCAAGGCTAATCATTTCTTGTTTTTTACAATGTTTGTGATAGTTACTTTCTTGTAGCCTTTCTTATTCCTGTATCAAGGTTCATTTTTCAGCCATTTCAGCATGTCTTCTCATTTATTCTCTTCCAATGCAGTCTTGTGTCAAAATGTTCTTGGAAGGGATTTTGCATAAGAGGCTTCCAAGAAAACCAATGGCCCCTCCTCAGGACCTTAATTTTGTGTTAGAGAAGCAAACACTTGCTCCAATTGAACCAGCTAATCTAGCTGACTTCAGGATCATAACACAGAAAACAGCTTAATGGTTGCTCTGACCTGGATGAAAGGGTCTTCATTCCTTTTAGGTACCTGTTTACTGAGGACACGCAGCAGTACAAATGGAAGAAAGAAAGCCTGTTACTAGAAAATCATATATTAGCAAATGGAAAAGTTTTTTTAGTTGGTACCAACAACATAAGCAGTACCTGTTGAGGGTTAGTTGTTCTCTGGTTTTACAATTTTTTTGTTAGTTACTAACCTAGGACCTTCCTTATTCCTCTGTCAAGGTTCATTTATTGGCCAAGTCCTTATGTAAGCTGATGGATCTTCCTCTTTCAATGCAGTCTCATGTCAAAATGTTCTTGAATGGGGTTTTTACATAATAGGGCTCCACGAAAACCAGTGGCCCCTCCTTGGAACCTTAATTTTGTATTAAAGAAGCTAACACTTGCCCCATTTAAATCCAGCTAATCCTGCTAACTTAAGGTTCATACCATGGAAAATAGTTTTACTGATTGCTCTGACCTGTGCAAAAAGGGTATCTGAGTTGCAAACTCTTATGGTGAGTCAACCCTACTTCATTTTCCACAGGGACAGGTTTTATTTGATAGCACTTTAGGCATAAAGGAAGGATTCATTTTCATTATTTACTTTAGGCCAAACTATCATGAAGTACAATGGATTAGTAAGGAGGAAGTAAGGGATAGCTATGAAGAGAATGAAGAATGGAAAGGCTGTTGGCCCAGATGACATACCTGTGGAAGCATGGAGGTGTTTAGGTGAAATGGCGGTGGAGTTTTTAACCAGATTGTGTAATGAAATCTTGGAAAGTGAGAGGATGCCTGAGGAATGGAGAAAGTGTTTTGGTACCGATTTTTAAGAATAAGGGTGATGTGCAGAGCTGTAGTAACTACAGAGGGATTAAATTGATCAGTCACAGCATGAAGTTGTGGGAAAGAGTAGTGGAAGCAAGATTAAGAAGGGGACGTGATGATTAGTGATCAGCAGTATGGTTTCATGCCAGGAAAGAGCACTATATATGCGATGTTTGCTCTGAGAGTGTTGATGGAAAAGTACAGAGAATGTCAGAAGGAGTTGCATTGTGTTTTTGTAGACTTAGAGAAAGCATATGACAGGGTGCCTAGAGAGTTGTGGTATTGTATGAGGAAGTCAGGAGTGTCAGAGAAGTATGTAAGACTGGTACAGGATATGTACAAGGGTAATGTGACAGTGGTGAGGTCTGCGGTGGTAGTGACGGATGCATTTAAGGTGGAGGTGGGGTTAAATCACGGATCAGCTCTAAGCCCTTTCTTATTTGCAATGGTGATGGACAGGTTGACAGATGAGATCAGTCAGGAGTCCCCGTGGGCTATGATATTTGCAGATGACGTGATCTGTAGTGAGAGTAGGGAACAGGTGGAGGAGACCCTGGAGAGATGGAGATATGCTCTAGAGAGAAGAGGAATGAAGGTCAGCAGGAGTAAGACAGAATATATGTGTGTGAATGAGAGGGAGGATAGAGGAATGGTGAGGATGCAAGGAGTAGAGGTGGCGAAGGTGGATGAGGTTTAAATTACTTTGGGTCAGTAGTTCAGAGTAACGGTGAGTGTGGAAGAGAGGTGAAGAGAGTACAGGCAGGATGGAGTGGGTTGAGAACAGTGTCAGGAGTGATTTGTGACAGATGAGTACCTGTAAGAGTGAAAGGGAAGGTCTACAAGAGGGTAGTGAAACCAGCTATGTTATATGGGTTTGAGACGGTGGCATTGACAAAAAGGCAGGAGTTTGAGCTGGATGTGGCAGAATTAAAGATGTTAAGATTTGCACTGGGTGTGACGAGGGTGGACAGGATTAGGAATAAGTATATTAGAGGGTCAGCCCAGGTTGGAAGGTTTGGAGTTAAAGCCAGAGAGGCACGATTACGTTGGTTTGGACATGTGCTGAGGAGGGATGCTGAGTATATTGGGAAAAAGATGCTAAGGATGAAGCTGTCAGGTAACAGGAAAAGAGGAAGGCCTAAGATAAGGTTTATGGATGTGGCGAGAGAGGACATGCAGGTGGTTGGTGTGACAGAGCAAGATGCAGAGGACAGGAAGAAATGGAAACAGGTGATCTGCTGTGGTGACCCTTAACGGGAACAGCCGAAAGAAGGTGATGATGACTTTAAGCCAAACTATCAATCTTCTTGTTTTCTATCCTGAACCTAAAAATGAGGGAGAAATGATATTCTGTGCTTTGGATGTGCACAGACAACTTTGGTACTATCTTGACGGAACTAAATCTTTCAAGTCTTCAAATAAGTTGTTCATTTCTTATGAAAGTAAGAAGAGACAATCTGTTTCAAAACAGACTATTTCATAATGGTTTTCTAAGGCTATTACCTTTTTTGCTCACCATAACAAAACTATTCCAGACAGGGTAAATGCCCACTGTGCCAGGGCCTTTGCTTCATCTATGGCTTTTGGAAAGGGTTGAATTCTAGAAGTATTTTAGAATACTATTCTCCATGGCCTTATGGAACCTTCTCCTTCCACCACCCAAATGTAGTTGGCTGTGGTAATCTACTCATATAGTTAGGGCTACTGCAGCAGTGATAAATATGATGAACATAGTTCATTTGCGGAAGTTGCACTTACTACAACACAAGATGCTGGAATGATGACTGCTGCAGTGGCACCTCCCTCTCTCAACCCCCCTTGTTTTTTTGTTATTTCTCCATTTGCCTTTCAAGGCTCAGCCTCCTCCTCTCTGCTGGCAGGAAACCTGTAAGGACTTCAATCCCATACTTGTCTTTTAGACAGTTTGTCTCAAGCTGCTTGACAGTTGGATGCATAAAAGGTGCCCTGAAGCTTTGAAAGCTGGCAGCTGCAATATCCTTGGCAGGGTATAATCCATATATAGCTAAGGCTACTGCAGCAGTGCTCATTCGAACACCTGTTATGGTAAGTTCAGCTTGCCCAACTGTACTGTCTCCCTCTTTCCCTGTCAGCTCCAGCGCAGTTGAGGACTACTGACCTCTCATACTATGTTTGGGGATCAGTATTTATAGGAATAGAGGCATTTGGTCTTTAGAACAAAAAAGCCAAGACCTAAACATACATATTAAAAGAGATATTGGCACTTACAAGTATTCTTGGTCCCCGAGACGTTTATAGACCATTACAAGCGCTTATAGATAGTGCCATAGTGATGTGGTACATAAATAAGCAAGGCAGGAAGCAATTCTTACCCTGGATGCAAACTAGCTGTAGTAGCCTGAGATGTAGCTTTTCAGCACAGTCTCATTCTTCAGACATTTTACATGCTGTCAAAGCAAATCTGTGTAGCAGACGAGCTGAGCAGGACCAGGACAGACCCTGACTTAAGGAAATTGTTTTCAAGGATCTTCCAAGATTTGATGATACAGTGGAGAACACCTTAAGTGCATGTTTTTTCTTCCGGTCCTCTCAGTTGACAAAATTCTGCTCCAGGTCCCCAGTCTAGAAGGCATGAAAGACAGATTTGTTTATAGGAATTTTCCTGTATGCTTTTCCACCCTTTTCAATATTATCCAGGGTCATTGTGAAAATTCAGAATATATCTCTAGAGATATTTGTGATAACTCCCTTCTGATCCAGGCTACAGTGGTTCTCCCTTCTTTTGGTATGGCTAGGGGCAGTTACAGCAAGCTGCTCATAGATTGGATCTACTCACACAAGTCCAGTGTGCTTTGATACATCACAGCTGTAACAACTACAACGGACTGCTTGGGTGATAGAATCTTTATACATTTTAGGCTCTCTTTTAAGGCTCCCCATTGAAATGTTGGTACTAGAAATGCCAAGTGCTGACAAGCCTGAAAAAAATACAGAAAACAGAAGAGCAGCGAATCTCAAAAATTGCTGCTCTTCTTAAAACTTCTTTGTAGGAAGGGCAAGCCCCCCAGCACCCCCCATGTTGGGAGGGGAAGCCTTCCCAGAAATTGTATACCAGCTCCAAGATCACCATACCTCTGAGAAAATGGAATATTCTGAGAAATGGCATCTTGAACTTAGTGTATGTAAAGCCGATCTTTTGTTCGGCCATTCAGTCTCCGTATTTAGTGGCTCTCTATCAGGTCACAAAATTTCAAATCATTACCCTTTTTCATGAGGGCACGCAGCAGGTATTAAGGAAATTAACAAATCATTGTATTAGAAAATCATGCTAGTAGCTGGAAAAAATGTTTTTTAGGTGGTGCCAAAAACAGAACCAGCATTCATTCAGGGTATATTTTTCTGCTTCATTATTTGTGTGAGTTACCGCCCCTTTGTCTGTCTTGCTCCTTATAAGTTCATAGGTAACTACTAGAGTATCTGCCCTTGCAGGCCATTTTAAGCCTAGCCAATTTCCCTTTTTGTGCTTGAAATAACCTATCCCATTTAGCTGTAGAATGGCCTTAACAAAACCATAGTCTATAATTGTATATTACCTCTAATGAGAATAAATAGGATTATACCATAGATACCTTGAGGGGACCCATGCATCTGTCTATTAGTAGTACAGTGGGCATTCGTGGGGTAAATTTTCTGTTTCATAGATGTAAGTTGTGCTTTAATATGTAAAGGGGTGAACTTTGTTTTATGTAGATTGGGAGTCTGTTCTACAGAAGTGGTAATCTCTGCAAGATGTACCTTTCCCTGTAAACTATTTTGTTCGTGTTGTGGAAGAGGTTTAGATCTGTAGACCTTGATGCCAGTTGAATTATTGATGTGCAGTAAATCCATGCGTCGGCGGATGACTTTTGTGCCAGACACAGGTCACCTCTTAGCAGTCTGTAGGATACCAAGTATAATGCTAGAGTTTTGAGTCGGTCCATGTTGAACATGTTGTTTAGGTCTCATATCCTTTCAGTAAGGAGTCTGTGTGGGTGTTCCAGTTGTTGCATGTGTCTGGGCAGGCAAGATTGATTTGTTAGCCATTTCAGCATGTCTGCCCATGGATCCCTCTCATTTCATGCAGTTTCTTGTGAGAATATTTTTGAAAGGGGTGTTGCATTTAAAGCCTCCTAGAAAACAGGTGTCTCTTCCTTGGGATATTAATTTTTGTTGGGGGAAAAACTTGCTCCTTTTGAACTAGCCCATCAGACTAACTTGAGGTTCTTGACAAGGAACATTGTCTTACTCTTCTTGCTGAGGATGGATCGATAAGTATCTGAGCTGCAAGCTGTTACAGTGGGTCATTTTTTTCATTTTCCACAAAGATAGTTTAAAAAAAAAAAAAAAAAAAAAAACTAAGCTTTCCTTTTTGCCTGTAGTGGTACTGGGGACTTCCTTATGTCAAGTTATCCATCTCCCTGGTTTCTTCCCAAAACCTAAAAACAAGGGAGAATGAGTACTCCATACCATGGATGTCCACAGACAACTCTGGTGCTCTCTTGACAGAACAAAATCTTTTATGAACTTTGATCAGTTATTCTTTTCGTGTAAATGTAAGAAAAAAAGGACAATCTGTGTCAAAGTATACTATTTCCAAATGTTTTCTTATGCTATTACCTTTTGTTATACCCACTTCAACAAAAGTATTCCAGGCAGGGTCAAGGCTCATTCTACCAGGGCCTTGGATTCTTCCGTGGGGGGTTTTGGAAAGGGTAGGATTCTGGAAGTATTCTAGAAGCAGCAACTTAGTCCTCGGTGCGCACCTTTACAGAACACTACAAACTGGATTCCTTCTCCAGGTCCAGGACAGGCTTTGCGAGGACCATTCTCCAGGGACTCTTGGGCCATCACCCTTCCTTCTCTCGGTCATATTAAGCTGTGGTAGTCTACTCATATAGCTTAGGCAACTGCAGCTATGATATGAAGAACATAGTATATGGGTGACTAAGTAATCTTAGCATAACATTAGATATTCGAATGATCACTACTACAGCAGCTGCTCCCCACAACCACCTTATTTTTGCATGTTTGTATTGCCAGGGTGTGGACATGTAGTAGTAGTACCAGTACCAGTACCCTTCTCGGGGCTTTAGCCTCCCTCTGTATGTTGACATGAACGTCATAGGTAGATACTAGGCTATCTGCCCTAGGGCATTTATAAGCCTAGCCAGAGTGTATTTGAAAGGCTTGTTGCCCAAACTTGTCTTTTACTCTGCTTAGCTTTTGATGGTTTGAGTGAGTGGAAGGTGCCCTGAAGCATTGTCGGCTGGCTGTTATATCCTGTGCAGGATAAAATACATAAGTCTTAGGCTCCTGCAGCAGTGCTCATCGGAACATCATCTGTTATGGCAAGTTTTCTTACACAACTGTACTTTACCTAAGCTTACATTGAATTCATCTCCTTGAAATCCATGGGTAAAAAAACATTCTTTCATTTATGGAGCTGTCAAGAAATTTTATAAAAATATGTAATTTTTTAAGTTTATATTGACTTTAACTTTTTGCATCATGAATCAGGGTGCTGATAAATTTAAAAACACATCTTCAAGTTTATTGTGTTTGTTTTGATTTGTATTTTGTGCGTAGGAAATAATGTAGAATCATTTTACAGAAGTCACACAATCGCCAAATAAGCTTATATTTTGCAAAATATGCAAGTCACTTAAAGAAGAATACTAATAGTTCAGTTTTAAATTATCTACAGCAGTGGTCCCCAACCACCAAGCCGTGGATCATTTGGTACTTGGCCACCAGGCAGGGAGTGAAACGAAAAAGTGAATGTGTGTATGTGTGTTTGTGTCTGTCTGCATGTGTGAGTGAATGTGTGCATGAAAGCAGAATGTATGTGTGTGTGAAAGAACCGAGACTGCGCGCATGTGTGAGACAGAGTGATCTGTGAGATCGAGCAAAACGTTATTTTCCACTCGCTAAGTAGCACTTTTGCTGTTTAGCAAGTATAAAATAAAAGTCAAGGAAACTGAAAAAAGTGTGTGTATGATGATCATCGTGTTTCACTGTTGCAGTATTACAACTGGGTTATCCTGCTGGCAGGCTACCTGCAGTCGGCCCGAGTTCCAAAGTCTAGGTCCGGCGTCGGTTGCTGTCGCCTCCTCCCTGACGTCAGTGCACCAGGGGTATAAAAGATGCAGCCGACGCCATTTACTTCAGTCTTCTTGCCACGCGGTGCCCGAAGCAAAAGCAGTTCGCAAGTGCCGGTCGGCCGACTCCTGAGATTTTCAAATTCGAATTTCAGATCCGAAGTCTTCATTAAAGCTAAATACCCATTGGGGAAACTTTTTTCTTGCTCCAGACCGATGTCAGAAAAAGTTAATAATTGTATTTCTTGTGGGAAGCAAATACCTCATAAGGATTTTCATTCTTACTGTATTCCTTGCCTAGGCCCTGACCACGATGTCGCTAGTTGTCGGTTTTGTGCTAGATTTAACCAACGCACTATTAAGCGTTTGTACGATTTTGCATTTCATTACTTTGGCAGAAGATTCAATTATCTAATGCCGTCGGAACAGCTGACTACCGGAGTTAATAAAAAGCGCAAAGAAAAAGAAAAGGACAGGCATCCGAGGTCCAAAACCGACGACGAGGCTTCCGTTAGGCCTGTCACCGGTTCTCAGTGAGGCGCTTTCGCAGCCCCTGACACCCGCTACCTCAGAGCCACAGGCCGCTTCCGACTCCCACGTGGAGCCGACTAGGCCACTGGAAACTCAAGGTATTGGACACTCGGAAACTATTCCCTCAGATGGGTCCGGAACCGCTGAGCAGGCATCGGCTTCTGAGGGTGTTTTCAGGCCTACACAGTTATATGTAAAGCCATCTTCAGCGTCAAAGACTAAAGCAGCTCTAAAGACAAAGAAAAAAGTACAGCATTCTCCTGGACAGGCCTCCATGCCTAAAAAACAGATGCTTAAAATGGTCGAAGACCTAATTACTTTGATCAGGGATTCCCATCCCCCTCTTGATAAGAGGCCTAGGCAAGAGATAGACTATGAGTCTTCAGATCAGTTTTCCATTTCTTCTGATTCCTCTTCTGAACAGGAATATTCCCTTCCTCCCTATGAGGATTCTGATGCTGAAGAATCTATCCCTTCAGCCTCACCTCCTGAGGATTATTCTTTTGGGGAAACCCTGCATACTGTGAGGAAGCATTTCCATTGGGAGAGCCAAGATTACTCAGAATCCAAGAAAAGGCTCAGAGACTTCCTTTTATTACCCCAGCACAGACCCCTTGCTGTTCCTCCTGTTTTAGACATTGTAGATGTATTTTCAGAGTCCGGTCTGTCTCCTGACTCTTTACCACCGGCTCCTGTTAAGCCAGACAGATACTACAGGGTTCCTGATTCTCATAAATTTCTTTACAAAAACCCTGCTGCTGACCTAGAAACTATATCTCAGGGTCCCAAGGGGGTCAAGGCTTCCACTGCAAAAAACCCTATCCCCTCTGATAGGGATTCAAGGACCCTGGACAGATAAGGGAAAAATATTTATACTTCTGCTACCTTGGCTGTAAGAGCTTTAAATTGTCAGTTTCATATGCTTACATATCAGCAATATCTTATATCACAGCTTAAACGGAAAATATTGACAAATTCAGAATGTGCAGAAAACAAAGAAATGCAGGATTTATTGCATGCAGCTGAACAAGTGGGAGAGCATACTTTGCAATGTGGTTTTGATTCTCTAGAGGCCTCCTGCAGGGCCGCAGTTACAGGTTCTGTCATTAGGAAGCATGCTTGGTTAAAAGAACAGATTCTGCCTGATCATGTTAAAGCAAAGCTATTAGATGCTCCATTACAACATGATACCTTGTTTGGTTAAAGTAGAAGAGGTGTTGAAGAAAATGGAGGACAAAGCTAAATCTATGCAAACAGTAAAGGATTTCTTACAGGTACAGCCTCCCAGATTTGGCAGGAACTGGCCTACAAAAAATTGGTACTTTCCAGTGTCAGACAGGCCACAAAGAGGCAGATACAGATGTCCCAGAGGCAGATCACAGCCCCAAGGCTCATATAGGCCTAAACAATGGGGTGCTTCTACCTCCAAAAGTGGAGAGGAAAAATCACAGCCATATAGGAAACGGTCTCAATGACTTTCCCCTGCCAGCACCAAGCACTTATCTTCTGGCAGCTCCTTTTGGGGGAAAACTAGCACTTTTTTCACAAAATTGGCACATGATCACCCAGGACAAATGGGTCTTAAATGTCGTATCTCAAGGCTACAGGTTCCACTTTCACACCCTGCCAAGTCCAAACGGTATGCCAGACCTGCCACGCAATCAATGGGCAGAGACACAAAAACAAATTTCATCCCTCATGGACATGAGAGCCATTCAACAAGTACCACAGCAAGAGCAGGGAAAAGGACTTTACTCAAGGCTATTTTTGGTACCCAGAAAGGACAAAGCCTGGAGACCAATACTGGACCTGTCTATCCTAAACACATTCCTGGATATTCCAAAATTCAAAATGTTAACTCTGCAGCAGCTTCTGCCCATGCTGGGCAAGAAGGCTTGGCTTGTGACTTTAGACATAAGAGGCATACCTGCATGTCCCAATCAGACAATCATGCAGAAGATACCTTAGATTTATAGCTGGCTCAGTGCACTACCAATTCTCTGCACTGCCCTTTGGCTTATCTGCTGCACCCAGGGTCTTCACAAAATGCCTGGCACCAGTAATTGCATTTTGCAGACAAAGAGGAATGCAAATATATCCTTACTTGGACAACTGCCTTATTCAAGCAGAGAACAAGGACATCCTACTACAGCATCTGGCGTTTGTAAAAAGATTACTAACTTGTCTAGGGTACACAGTAAACAAAAGGAAATCAAAGCTCGTACCCTCTCAAGAGATAATATTCCTGGGTGCAAGCTTAAATGCAACTGCCCAGATGGCTTATCACATGCCAGACAAACACAGACAACTGACTACTTACTTCAAAATGTTGGCAACAAAGACCCAGTTATCTGCAAGAAAAATTCTGCAGGCTTTGGGCTTCATGGCATCCTACATACTGCTAATTCCATATGCAAGACTGCATACGAGGAAACTTCAATGGTATCTGAAAAGTGTTTGGACTCAACATTGCCACAGCCTGGAAACAATAATTACCCTCATTCCCTGCCTGCAACAGGAGTTTCGATGGTGGGCAAAAGCCTGTCACCTCAACACGGGACAGCCATTCACCTTACTCACAGCCAGGCAGACATTGACAACAGATGCATGAGATTATGTCTGGGGGGCCCATATGGTAGGAAGATGTCAAAGTCAAATGCATCTACATATCAATCAAAAAGAGATGCTACAGTCATGTGGTACATAAACAAGCAGGGGGGCATGCATTACTACCCCCTGTGCAGACTAGCCATGAGCCTGTGGGACACAACACTGACTTACCAAGTACATCTGCAAGCACATTTCCTGCCAGAAAGGATAAATACTTTAGCAGACTAACTAAGCAGAAACCTTATGGATCCCCACGAGTGGAAATTGGATCCACAAGTCTACAGCATGATAACAAGGAACTGGGAATGCCCGGACATAGACCTATTTGCCTCCCCTCACAACTGCCAACTACAGAGATTCTGCACAAGGACTTATCACAAGCAAGCATGGAAAGTGGATGCTCTATCTTTCAGCTGGAAAAACCTAACCGTATATGCCTTGCCTCCTCTGCCTCTCCTCCCCAAGGCACTCCTCAAGGTCAGACAAGAGAAGCCAAAAATGATACTCATTGCCCCAGACTGGCCCCACCAGCACTGGTGCCGAATCCAAAAGAGCTTGTCTCAATGCCCAGCTTGGACATTACCTCAAATTCCTCACTTATTGACCCAACAAGACCGTTAGATACTGCACAGCCAACTCAGGACCTTAAACCTGGCAGCATGGCGGATAATGTAGCTATTCAAGACTCACATTTCTCTAAAGCAGTGATGGATGTTGTTTTGGAGGCCAGGAGGCCTAGCACCAGAAAATATTATGCAGAAAAATGGAAGAGATTCTGTGCTTGGAACCAGGCACTAGGTATTGACACGACTGTTCCAAATATTCCTCAGATTTTGCAATATCTAACTGAGATGCTGGATAAAGGCCTTTCCTTTTCATCAATTAAAATTCATGCCACTGCCATTTCAGCGCATTACAATACAGAACCACCTATTTTTTCTCATCCATTGCTAAGGCAGTAACTCAGAGGGGCCAAAAACATAAGACCTCCAAGGAGGGCACCAATACCTGCTTGGGACCTCAACTATGTCTTGGAAAAACTCACACTGCCTCCGTTTGAGCCAGCCTCTGCAGCTGATATAAAATTCTTATCCTGGAAAACAGCTCTGCTCCTAGCAATAACCTCCGCTAGATGAGTCTCAGAGTTACAGGCACTCATGGCTGTGGAACCTTTTATCATTTTCCATCCTGACAGGGTTTCTCTTAAGGACAAACCCTTCATTTATGCCTAAAGTGTAGTGTCCAGTGTGGCCCTTAACCAAACAATTCATATGCCTACCTTTTACTCAAACCACAGAATAAGGGTGAGAGACTTCTACATTCTTTGGACATCCACAGGCAGCTACACTTCTACTTTGACAGAACCAAAGCTTTCAGAAAGACTGAACAACTTCTCGTGGCATATGCTGCAGGATCACAAGGAAAGCCCATCTCAAAACAGACTATTTCAAAGTGGATAGGCCACTGCATTCGTTTCTGCTATTCACAGCATGGCAAATCAGTGCTTAAGGGCATTAGGCCACATTCAACCAGAGCAGCAGCCACTTCAGCAGCCTTCCTCAGAGGAGTACCAACCAAAGACATCTTAAGAGGCTGCAACTTTGTGTTCAGTGCATACTTTTACAAAGCACTATCACTTACCTCTCTACTCTAAATCCAGGGCAGGCTTTGCCACTGCAGTTCTGCAGGGCTTGATAGCCTCTCCTAATCCTATTTAGCCAGCCTCCCAACCTTAGCTTTGGGATTCAACCCAATTGTAATGACTGCAACAGTGAAACACGATGAACATAGTACAGTTGTGTACCTACCATAAATGTAGATGTTCGAGTGTATTCACTGTTGCAGTCCAGGTTACCCTCCCACCATCCCCCTTTTCCTTGCTGGGACTTATCTGTACTTCTCTATTCTATACAACCTATGTGTGGTGTATTTGCTTGTAGATGAAGGAAAAGTTGTTTTTTGTGTATGCATGCTTATTGGCATAATTTAGCCTACCTTTTTAGGGGCACCTGACATCTGGGGCAAAAAAACTTAAGAAAATGGCGTTGGCTGCATCTTTTATACCCCTGGCGCACTGACGTCAGGGAGGAGGCAACAGCAACCGACGCCAGACCTAGACTTTGGAACTCGGGCCGACTGCGGGTAGCCTGCCAGCAGGATAACCCAACTGTAATGACTGCAACAGTGAATACACTCTAACATCTACATTTATGGTAGGTACACAACTGTACTTTTCTGTCTGCATGTGTGAGTGAATGCGTGCATGAAAGCAAAAGAGACTGTCCGTGTTTGTGAGTAGAGGGAGTGAATAGTGAAAGTGATCCCTGGTAGCAGCAGCAATGAGGTTTGCATACCTCGCAACCATATCATGCAACTTCTTGCACAATAAATCTGGACAGAGCCACAAGTAATGGGGACAGATTTTAAAGCATTTATAAACATAGAAAGTCAACAAAGTTGCCATTAGGTTTACATACCTCTCAACCATCCCACTCAACCTCTCACACAAAAAATTTAGACACATACCTCTCAACCTCTTGGAGCAAGAAATCTGAACAAAGCCAAAAATAATGGGGGGGGGGGGGGGGGGGTCAGGCAAAGGCCCAAAAATAGGGACACTTTTCAGTACTGCTGTTACAAACTTTTAGTAGATAGAAATACAAGATGTTCTTCGTGTTTTACTGCTGCAGTCCTCACATTTGGGTTATCCCTGCCAGGGTAGACCTCGACATCCGATGCCATTACATCAGTCTTACTTGCCGTGGAGCCCGAAGCAGAAGGAGTTTGCACGAGTGCCTGTCGGCCTTTACCTGAGATTTGTTTCCGAATTGAGAAGTCTTCAAAACCTAAGTACCCTGTCGAGGCTCCTTTTTTCTTGCACTAACTGATGTTAGAAAAAGTTAATAATTTGTCTTTCCTGTGGAAAGCAAATACCACAACGGGACTTCACTCTTACTGCGGCACTTGTCTAGGCCCAGACCACTATGTCCCTCGTCACTTCTATCCTTTAACGCCAGAACTATTCATAGTCAGGCCCTTATTGTAGCCAGATATTTCCGTTTACAGTCCTCTAATTTCAATATGGCTTCAGTAAGCCATCCAACAGCAGATTTTCTGAGAAAATGTAAAGATAAAGACAGAGACAAACAGCGCAGGACCAAACCTTCCAACGACACTTCGTCCAGAACTCAGTGAGGTACTTTTGCAGCCCCTGATGCCTGCTTCAGTTAATTCGCAGGCCGCTACCGAGACCCTTTCAGAGTCCGGTATGCCGCAGAACTCTTCTTCGTCTAAGGATCCTGCGGTTGTCTCTACCTTGGATGGGTCTGGAGCTGCTGTGCAGGCACCGGCTTCCAAGGAAGTCCTTCGCAACACCGAATCCCGACATAAACCAATGCCTTCTTTCACGGCTACCATTGTTTTGAAAACAACAGAGTTCCTTAGGCCCAGGGGTCGAACCACACCCAAGAAACCGACTACCCATTTTCAGGCGCCTGCTCCCATGCCTCAGTCTCAAATGCTTAAAATGGCAGAAGACCTTATCATGCTGATTAGGGGAAGCCAAGCTACTCCCTCAAAAAGGAAAAGAGATCTTTCTCCAGTAGTTTTTGTCTGAACAAGAGTCAGATGAATCCGATGCATTTGACTATGAAGACATGCAGCCCCTCTCCACATATGAGGATTCTGATGCATAGGAATCCATTCCTTCAGCCTCTTCCCCAGAGGATTTTTCCTTTGGGGAAACCCTGCATACCTTAAGGGAGCATTTCCAATGGGAGAGTCAAGACTACCCAGTCTAAAAAGAGACTCGAGTTCCTGGACCTTCCACAACACAGGCCATTAGCCATCCCCCCAGTCCTAGATGTGGTGGATGATGTCTTCCTTGAATCCAACTTGACTCCAGATGCCCTCCCTCCTGCTCCCAGAAAACCAGACTACAGAGTACAACAGAGTCCCTGACTCACACAAATATCTTTTTATAAATCACAGAAAGTAACTAAGCAGGATACACCACGAGACACCTTCTTTTACGAAAATCCTTTATTCCAATAAATAGAACAAGTAGAGATGAGCGCTTTCGCGTGCTGCTGGCACGCTTCCTCAGATCAGTATAACCAAGTTTATCTCACTTCATTATATACCAAACAGTATTTCTAATCACATCATTAAACAATTAAAACCATTCACTAATTTAATAATTAAATCCTAAATCAATTGACTATACTTCATTGATTGCTGTGATAGTTTAACTGAAGAGCACATCTCATTCCTTCTCTCTTCTTTTTTTGATGAGTTGCAACATTCACGTTACTAAAGAGCCTTTTACATTTCTTATATTAAGACAAACTATCACCATATAAATAGTCAAAATACATCTAATTTAAATGCTTGTTAGTTCATCAACATGAATTTTTGATGTATTTAAAAACATACAATAAGTTCAAATAAATTAAATAGCCACATGACATGAAATACAATGTAATAAAATTAAATAAAATAAAGGGAAATTGGAATGGACCTGATATTAGCTCAGAAGCATAGTCAGGTTTATCCTGGTTCATTGCTCCTAGTAACTGTTCTCATATATTAATAACGTTCCGTCAATATAACATTACATTCTATGTTATCAACACCATGGTGATTCTGTTGATGATGAGCAATCTCAAGGTTTATATTATATGTATTCAAATAAATATATATATATAAAAATAATAACATAAAAAACCTAAAAAACATATGTATCATATTATATAATGTCACTATCAATTCACATTTCTATCACTACTGTCTTGGACAATATCAAATGACACTCATTTTTGAAAATACAGCGTATAATCAAGGGTAGTTTTATATTAATTTATATTAATTTTCTATCTCTTACATAAACCAATATGATATGCGTCTTATGTCTAATAATAATGTTGTCCTTTCTTCAGTATGCAGTAGCAATACAATTCATCATACATCTATTAAAGCGAATGAATAAATGTTATTAACTGAATATATGAAGCCTGAAGTTTATAAAAATTTTTAACGTATCTAACGTTCAGCGCTGATGAGCCGGAACGTACTATATCAACTGTTTCATTTATCTAACTTCAAACTTCTCTTCTTTCTTATCTTTTTATAAATCCAACAGCTGACCCTGACATCATTACTCAAGGGCCTAAAGGGATTAAAGCAACCTCAGCTAAGAATCCCACCCCCTCAGACAGGGATTCCCGAGCACTGGACCAATGGGGTAAAAAAGTATACACTTCAGCTACTCTTGCTATCAGGGCACTAAATTGTCAGTTCCATATGCTTAAGTATCAGTAACATACCTTGGAACTCCTTAAACAAAAAAATTCTTCCTTTCCTGCATGGGCAGAATCTAAAGATTTATAGGACTTAATGCATTCTGCTGGTCAAGTAACTAAACACACTTTGCACTGTGGTTTTGATGCCCTAGAAGCTTCTTGCAGGGCAGCAGTCACTGGATCTGTCATTAGAAGCCATGCATGGCTTAAGGAATAACCCCTGCCAGACCATGTGAAATCAAAATTGTTAGATATTGTTAGATGCACCCTTGCACAAAGATAACTTATTTGGCGCTAAAGTAGAAGAGGTCTTAAAAAAGATGGAAGAAAAAGCAAAATCTATGCAGACTGTTAGATTTCTTGCAGGTCCAGCATCCTAGGTTCAGTAGGCATTTTCCCTCCAAATACTGGTCCTTTCCTGCTCTGAGTAGACAGGGCCAGCCTAGGCCCTGTGGAAAAAGACCCCCCCCCCCCAGACAACAGCCCCAGGGGTTGCAGAAATCTAGGCAGTGGACTACCTCCACTTCAAAACCAGGGAGTTCTAAGTCACTCCCTTATGGTAAGAACTCACATTGACTCACCCCCTCCCGACCTCTGCCCACCTTCACATACCAGTAGGAGAAAAACTCTCTCTTCACTCAAGCACCTAGGCCACCATTACCAAGGACCAATGGGTTCTGAACATTGTGTCTCAAGGGTACAAATTCTCCTTCCACACCCTTCCAACCCGAAAAGAGTTCCCAGATCTACCACCAAATCAGTGGGCAGAGGCTCAAAAGCAAATCCATTCCCTGCTCTCCTTGGGGCAGTAGAGCACATTCCTGCAGAGCAGATAGGCCAAGGCTTCTACTTCAGACTTTTTCTGGTGCCCAGAAAAGAGGGCGCCCCATCCTCAATCTATCCATTCTAAACACCTTTCTGGTGATCCCAAAATTCAAAATGCTCACCCTCCAGCAGCTGCTTACCCATGCTCTCCAAGGATGCCTGGCTAGCCACCCTGGACATAGAAGAGCCCTACCACACATTCCAATCAGGGAGTCCTGCAGAAAGTTTCTCTGCTTCAGGGCAGGATCTCAACACTTTCAGTTCTCTGCGCTTCCTTTTGGCTTATCTGCTGCTCCCAGAGTTTTCACAAAATGCCTGGCTCCAGCCATGGCCTTTTGCAGACAAAGAAATATTCAAATTTACCCCTACTTAGATGACTGCAGACAACCAGGAAAAGCTACTCAAAGGTCTGGCCTTTGTAAAGGACCTACTAACCTCCCTATCGTACACAATTAACAAAAAGAAATCCAAACGGGTACCCACCAAAAGGATAATCTTCCTGGGAGCAAGTCTGGACACAGCATTCTAGACAGCATGCCTTACACCAGAGAAACCAATTTTCCTGTCAGCTTACTTCTCTCAACTGGCCAACAGGCCCCAGCTTTCCTGCAAGGAAAATCCTGCAAGCCCCGGGGTTCATGGCCTCTTGCATACTCCTCATTCCATATGCCAGACTGCATATGAGGAAACTTCAATGGTACCTAAAGAGCCTGTGGTGTCAACACTCTCAAGATCTGGAAACTCTTCTGCCTATTATTCCTTGCCTGAGGAAGGAATTTCTTTGGTGGGCAACAGCCTACTCCCACAACAAGGGACTGCCCTTCTCCTCACACCCCGCCGCCCAGACCCTCACCACAGACGCATCAGACTATGCTTGGGGTGAAACTTGAACAGCAGGTGCATACAGGGCCAGTGGAACCCCCAGCAACTCCCCCAGCACATCAGTTAAAAAGAGATGATGGCTGTACAGCAGGCTTTGATAGCATTCAAATCCTCTGTCTCTCTCTCTCTCTCTCAGGGTTCTCCTGATCAAACCAATCGGGTAGGGACTCGCTCCTACCAGCTGTGCAGGCTGTTTTGGTTCACAGCCTCTTCCATGCAAATACACCTGTTAGCACAATACCTGCCAGGCTCTCTCAACTCCCTGGCAGACCAATTAGGCAGAAATCTCTTGGACCACCATGAGTGGCAGCTCAACAGAAACACCTTCTTCCTAATATTTCAGAAATGGAGAACCTGGCAGGTTGACCTCTTTGCCTACCACACCAACCATCAGCTCAGCAAATTCTGCACCAGGGAGCATCACCGCATGGCTTGGAAAGTGGATACCCTGTCCTTCCTGTGGGTAACCCTCTCGGTCTATGTTTTTCCTCCCCTACCTCTCATTCCCAGGGTACTGCTTAAAATCAGGGAGGAAAAACCAAGGACTATTCTCATAGTTCCAGACTGGCCCAAAATCAGGGAGGAAAAACCAAGGACTATTCTCATAGCTCCAGACTGGCCCAGACAGCATTGGTACCCTTTGTTGCGCAGCCTGTCCCCGCTGCCTCCATGGAATCTTCCTCAGATTCCAAACCCCCTAACCCAGAGGGAAGGGGAATTCATGCATCCCCAATTGCAGGCACTCAGTTTGGCAACTTGGCTTATACCCTAACCCCTGACCAATCTGCCATCCTCAGTAAACAAGTTCTGGATGTTATCAGAGAGGCCAGATGCCCTAGCACCAGAAGGTCTTATGTGGATAAATGGAAAAGGTTCTGCACTTGGATCCAGGCTAAGGGGGCCAATATGTCACAGCCCTCCCTCCCTCCCTCCCTCTCATCCTGTATTACTTAGCTGACCTACTACACAGTGGTCTCTTTCTCCTCTATAAAAATTCATGCTTCTGCTATTTCTGCTCATTTTCCCACTGAGCAGCTTCTTTTTTTCACACCGTCTGATTAAACAGTTCTTCAGAGGGGCTAGCAACTTGAGACCCCCCAGAAGGGCGCCAACACCAGCTTGGGACCTTAACTTTGTCTTGGAAAAGCTCACTCTGCCCCCTTTCGAACCATATTCTTCTTCTGCAGAGCTAAAATTTCTCTCCTGGAAGACCGCCTTCCTCCTGGCCATAACTTCAGCCAGAAGAGTCTTTGAGCTGCAAGCACTCATGGCTGTGGAACCCTTCATCTTTCATGCAGACAGAGTATCCCTCAGAACTAATCCATCCTTCATGCCCAAGGTGGTGTCCATTGTGGCTCTCAACCAATCCATCTATTTACCCACCTTCTTTCCTAACCCCCAAAACAAGGGGGAAAGGATTCTACACACTCTAGATGTGCACAGGCAGCTCAAATACTGTCTGGACAGGACTAAACCCTTCAGAAAGTCTGATCAAGTTCTGGTTAGCTTTGCTTCAGGGGCAGAAGGCAAAGCCATCTCTAAGCAAACCTTTTCCAAATGGATAGCACACTGCATCCATTTCTGCTACAATCAGCATGGCAAGCCTCCCCCAAGGAGGTCAGGACACACTCCACCAGAGCAGCCTCCACCTCTGAAGTTTTCCTCAGAGGAGTCCCCACCAGAGACATCCTGGAGGCTGCCCCCTGGACATCTGTTCATTCTTTTACCAAGCATTACCACCTGCCTCTCTTCTCCAAATCCAGGGCAGGGTTTGCCTCTGCAGTCTTGCAGGGCATGCTAGCCAGCCCCTAGCTTCTTGGACTGCCTCCACCTATTTTCTCAGCTTTGGGAATCTACCCAAATATGATGACTGCAACAGTGAAACACAAAGAACATAGTACAGTTGTGTACACTTACTGTAGATGTAGATGTTCGAGTGTATGTTGCTGTGGTGAGACCAATGCTAGTAGTCAGGTAATAGTCAGTAGTAGTCGGGTAATAGTCAGTAGGTGAATCACCACTATTTATCATTCTTGGTAGAACTAATGTCTTTTTACAAAGTACTGCTAATTTAGCTACCATCTGTCCTGAGTATTGCACTAAATACTTCATCCGTAAATCTTCAGGTTCTGTTATATTAGCCTCCCTCCAACCCTTGTGGATTGTGATGTGCCCCTAGTCCTCCAGCCTCTGACAACATGGCTCTCGCCCCATCTGTGGTCACTGTGATCTAATTAGTTGTTCCAAGGCAGTGTAGCAACTGCAGTATGATTACTCAGTGTTCACTACTTGTACCAGATAACAGTACCAGATAACAGTACAGCCTATGAGATAGATAAATATGGCGGAAAACATCTTCCACCAATCTACTGTCTGTAAGCATTTTACCTTCACAACACCACACCAAGCACGATGTACCACTAGACTTATAACTTACTCTGTGGCTGTAAAGAATTTGTCAGCCTCCTAGAACACTCGCTAAATTATCCTAGCCTCCAGTACAAGAGGCAGTTGCTACTCCTTCACTTTCACTCACACACACACACACAGACACACACACACTCTCACGCTCTCTCTCTCTCTCTCTCTGCAGATTTACACAGCTCAGCTGAGAGTCACCAGGAAAGCAAGCTTAAGCCTATAAAGTCCACTGAGTCTGCTTGTGCACAGGAAATGTTTTAGTCATGGGTAACTGTAGTTAAGCATGCGGACTTCAAACTCACCAAACTGGACAAAAACGGTGGCTGTAAACTGTTTGGTGTCAGGAGTTATGATGTTGCAAGGGCTTAAGAGCCCTTAACACAAATAAATATGACTATGACCTTGTACGTGCTCATGTAGAAGTTAATGACATGAGATGCTGCCTCCAGAGGGACATGCAGCAAGATATGATGGGACTTACTTGCATTAGAGGCAGGAAAAGCACTAGTCCAGAGCAAGTTTCCTGCCTCTAACACATGGATAGTAAGTTCCATTAATATCCTTGACCTGGTGCTTACCCAATCCAGCTCCTGCCTGTACATTATCTCATATCCCTGTTCCCTGGTTAAATCTGACCAATAGTCAATTATCTTTTTTCTATTTTGTCAGACCCCAGTGGCCTAATGGATAAGGCATTGGCCTGCTAAGCCAGGGGTTGTGGGTTCAAGTCCCATCTAAGGTGATATAATCTTCTTTGTTAGGCCTAGTGTTACCACTACTCCAAATGAGGCCATGTCTAGGATTTCACCAGGGTTAACCTACTTCAGATTTTAGATGATGTATGCAAAATTTCCAACAATTCCATGCAAATGGACTCTCCTGAGAGGGCTGCCACATTCATTTCCGAATTTTACTAGTACCTAAACAGCTGCATAGAAAAGGCAGTACCTGTCTGCTCTAAATGTAATGGTAAATTCAAGAATAAACCTCACTGGTGCAACTGTCATATTAATACATTGTGTAACAAAAAGAAAATTATGAAAAGTTGTAAGAAATTCCTATCCTTCTTTTCCCAGAACCATACACTAGCAAGAAATCTGAGCATTAATAGAAAATGTAAAGCAGAGTATGTGCTTAAGGTTGCTATGGATACCAAAGGAAACTACCAAGCTTTCTTCTGTTAATGTCCAGAAATCAAGGAGTAATGTCCAACATTATCATCATCATCATCAACCCCCTTTTTCCCATCTTCTACATGGGGTCAGGGTGTTGTGTTAACTGTCATTATCTCTCGATTTAATGCCACACGTCTGCCTTCTTCGATGCTCATGTCTAACTGTTGCAGATCTTCTCTCCATCCACCTCTTTGTTGGATGACCTCATTTCCTCATGCCTTCTTTTTGTCTGTCCCAAATCTTCAACAGATTGTCTTCTGCTTTTCTGCATATGTCCCAAACCACAGTAATCTGTTTTCTTTCATATTTTCTGCAATTGGAACTACTTTGACTTCTGCTCTTATGTCCTTATTTCGTCTCAGTCTGCATCCTACCACCCATCTTAGACCCTTCATTTCCATCACCTCTAGCTTCCTCATCTGCTCTGAGTTTACTATCTAGGTTTCTGTACCATACAGTAGTACTGTACACCTTACTTTTCAGCTTCTTTGGCATTCTCCTGTCATACACCACACCTAACACTATATGTCAGTTGGCTGCAGCCCCTCTGATTCTAGCTTTGACCTCTTCATTCAGACTTCCCTTCTCTTCAACCACCCCTCCAAGGTACCTGAAGCTGTTAACTTATTCCACTATCTTCCCTTCTATCTCCATTCTCAGCTTCTTCTGATTTCCCCAGTTTGCTGCCATTTCTGTCTCTACTCACTTTCATCCCATGTGCCTTCAGTTTTGCATTCCATTCCCCTGTCCTTTGCTGAAGTTCTTGCTCATAGTCTGCCTGTAATGTTACATCATCTGCATATGGGAACATTGTTGATCTGTCCCCGCCAACCTGTTTGCTAAAGTAATCCATCACCAATATGAACAGCAGTGGACTCTGAGATGAGCCCTGATGCACACTCACTCCCACTGGGAACCCCTGTTTAAGACTGAACACTGTTCATACTTGAGTCATTGGGTCCTTGCACATAGCCTGCACTAATTCTACTAGTGTTTTTGGGAGTTTGAACAACTGCAGGACTGTCCAAATTAGTTTTTTTGGGACCTTGCCATATGCTTTTTCCAAGTCTAGGAATGTCTAATTGGACTCTTTCCTCATTTATAGCTTCTTCTCAACTATCTGTCTCACTGCAAGCATTAGGTCAGTTGTGTTGCATCCTGATCTGAATCTGAACTGCTCATCTTCCATCTTGCTTTCTACTACTCTGAGTATCCATTTATCAATCACAACAGTATATTGCGCTCATTTATAGTGATATTGTATATTCAAATCACAAAGGTATAGACAATATATTAGCAGACAAATTTAGTGTTAACTTTACCCCATCCACATTTGTTGTTGCCCTCAGAATCCCTGAAAATTTAGTTTCCCCTGAAATCAGTATGGAACATGTTTTAAAATCCCTGTTAAATATTAATGCTTCTGTGGAACCAGACAAACATACTAGGCTGAATTTTCATAAGTGCCAAGTATGCACAATCCAAGCCTCTGCTTAAATTGTTCAATATTGGACTAACCACAGGGTTTGTGCCTGATTCTTGGGCAATGTCCACTGTGACTCCCCTGCTTAAGGGTGGCCTCTCTACAGATCCAGGCAATTATACATCCATCAGTCTCGCCAACTTTGTATGCGAAGTAATGGAATATATCATAGCAGAACTTATTTTAGGTTTTGTAAAGAACCAGTCCAGTCTTCTAGACCTGGTAAGCTTCCTTGAAAACGTTACAGAGGCTGTGGTCAGTGTTTATTCACTGCTGCTCTTGATATAGCCAAGGCTTTTGACACTACCTCCATGCTGGTATTATTTAAGAAATAGGCAAACAATGTAAACTCTACTTTTCTCGGTGAATTATTACCATATTTTAAATATTGCTTGCAACCACTGCTTCATTATGATGTTTTCATTGCTTTATCATTCTCTGTTGATTCATTTACAATCACTGCTATTATGTAAAATTTCCCCCCAGGCTGAAACTGAAGTAAGAGCTGTACCCCCTGTTAAAAAATTCAGTAAACAACCCCCTGTATTGCAAATTACAATAACAAATAAACATCGGCAGTGGAGTGGTTAGCATAGTCTCCTCACATCAGAAGGTTCTCCAGTTCAATTCTTAGCTGGGTTGCCTTCTGTGGAAAGTTTGCATGTCCTCCCTGTGTTCACCTGGGTTTCCTCTGGGTGCTCCTGCTTTCTCCCATATTCGAACGACGTGCATCCAGAGTGTTTCTCCCTGGGCCTCCTCTGAAGATAGGATCTGTCCAAGTCGGACTTTCCCAGTAAATAAATGTTAATTAATAAATTAGCTATCCAACAGATCCCAGGTTGTAAGATGCTGGTACACTGTCTGAATGTAAAATTGTAACTAATGGGGTACCACAGGGATTGATGCTGGGCTCTCTCCTGTTTGGCATTTATTTTGAAGACATCCAGTCCAATATCCCAGAATTGTGGTTGACCAAGTTTGATCCTTACTGCAAGCTGGGGCACTGTTGTCTGCCAATACTGACTAGCCACATCAAGGTCTAGCATATACATATAACCAATGTACTGAAAACAGTCTCATGTTAAATGCAAAAAATGCAGCTTAGTGTCTTTTGTCAAAAAAGCTGTGTTCCCCATGAAAAACTTTTCAAAAGCAAACTTCACGTTACTTAAGACCGAGGTGGAAAGGTTCGCAGACCTCATGCTAAAGGACAATGCTGTCCAAGCTGCTGAAAGCTTTACAAAGGCACTCTATGAGCATCTGCAGGAATGCATGGATCGTGCTATCCCAGGTAAAACCAAGACTCACTCCTCCAAGAAAAGGAAACCAGTCTGGTGGACCCCTGCCATAAACAAGCTATACAACAGAAGGAGGAAGCTAGTATAGAAGAGAGTAAAATCTTAAGAAGGAAAGACATCCCTGATCAGTATCAGCAAGAAACTATGCTCCCTCATTAAATCATCCAAGGCTAGTTTCGAAAGAAAAATTGCCAATGACTCCAAAGATGACCACAAAGCGTTCTTTAGCTATGTCAAGAACCTAAGTGGAAACTCTCAGATCTGCTCTTGAGTTAGTGCAGAATGGCACAAAATACACTGAACCGACTGATATTGCCAACATTCTGGCAGACTGGTTTAGTGCAAACTTCACCCCCCCTCACCCCCTAAAGGGCCCATAACCATACCAGAAGAATGTAGGGCCCCGACAATCACCGACACACAGGTTAAAACAGCCCTATCCAAAGCCAAAAACACAGCTTCAATGGGACCGGACAGTGTCCCAGGCTGTGTCTTAAAAGAGCTGCAAAATGAATTAACCCCTCACCTAAACACACTGTTCAAACTCAAGCTTCTCTACAGGCTACGTACCCACAGAGTGGCGCACAGCAACAGTTATCCCGCTCCACAAAGGTGCAGCCACGACGGACCCCGGAAACTATTGCCCTATAAGCCTGACTAGCCTGGTCTGCAAGGCTATGGAATGCATCATCATGGAACTCATTAACAGAGACATTGGGAACCTCCAAACCTTAGACCCTGTCCAGTTTGGCTTTAAGGGCAGATCATCCCTCCTAAATTTGGTGGACTTCTTTGAGATGGTTACCAAGGCATTAGACAAGGGAAAGGAGGTCCACACAGCCTACTTAGACTTTGCAAAGGCTTTTGACACCATTCCCCATTCTAGTATTATAGACAAGCTCACCAGCTTGAATATAAACCCCTACGTCATGAGATGGGTTGCCAACTGGCTCATGGATAGAACCCACATGGTGAGAGTTGCAGGCTCTACGTCTGACTCTAAACCGGTTACAAGTGGTGTCCCCCAGGGCTCAGTCATAGGACCCCTCCTGTTTGGTATATACTTAGAGGTACAGGCAAGCATAGGAGGACTATGGCTGACCGAGTTCGCAGATGACTGCAAACTAGGGGCCATAATTGATTCTCCAGCTGATACAGACATCCTCCAGATGGGTCTCACTGAGACGGATACCTGGTGTCAAAATCATGGCCTCGAGCTAAATGCCAAAAAGTGCATAGTCATCCCCTTTGGAAAAAACAAAGTACCTGCAAACTACCACATAGGTGGTACTCCCCTAAATACAGAAAATGTAATAAGGGAATCTGGGGACCCAAGTAGATAGTAATCTCTCCTTTGATAATTATATTGCCAAGGTGGTTAGGAAATCCTTGTATGTGGCCCACCTAATCACAAAAGGGTTCGCATCTAGAACAAAAGAGGTTATTGTGCCTCTACTCATCACTCATTAGACCCATCATAGAATACAACGCCCCATTTGGGATGTACCTTACAAGACACCTGCAACAGCTGGAAAGACCACAAAAGTACCTCACCAAGAGGATTACTGGCCTCAAACAGATGCCCTATGCAGCCTGACTCCAGAAACTCCAGCTGTACTCGATTGCATACCGCTTACTCAGAGGTGATCTCTGCCTGACATACAAGGCCATGTTCAACCCAGAATTGATGGACATGCTCCACCTAAAAAAAAACAAATCCCGGAGAGCCACACGCTCTAGAGATGTAAACCTCACCACAACAATAAATAGGACATGCTGGAGGGATAGATTCCTGTTCCAGAGACTCCCCATGCTTTGGAACAGGATTCCAATATACATCAGGCAGAGAGCCCCTCACTAACGCTCTTCAAGAGAAACCTTGACCGGTGGATGGAAAACAGAAAATTTACCCCGGGGATCACTGCAGTGGCTCTGCTGGACAGTGGTGCCTGGAACTAATGGCTCTGCTGGACAGAGGCATAGGGAACTAATCTAAGGGAGTGGCGAAAGCCAACATTCTGGCTAGGCTTATAAATCCCCTTGGTCAGATAGCCTAGTACTTACCTATGAACCATATGTGTTATAAATTCTACTGCTGTTCAGACAGACATGGTCAATAAGAGACCTGTGTACTTAACATTGATGGTTCTCTTCATTGATGGGGAATCTTTGTCTGACCCAGTTAATTTCCAAAAGAGCATCTTCACAGTCCAAATAAATCATCCTGCCACTGTATTCTTGTCTTATCAGACTCATCATTGAATACAATGTCCCCTTTGGTTTGTGTAAATTAAACATATTGCCAGATGGTTTACTGGCCAATGTTAAGTTGTCCATCTCGCCTTCATTCTTGCTGGATGGGTTCGGAGCCGATCCTCTGCTCCGACTTGGCCAATACTAAAGCTCGAGAGCTAATTCCACCGGCTCGAGGCTCCCCTATATCCCACAATGCTAGGCAGTAACTACTCAGATCTCGTTTGCCGCTATAGCTGACGAGGTGCTTTTCTACTGGCTCAGGCAGGTTAGTCAAAGATTTAATTCTAAAATCTTGTATCTTAGACCCCTAGTACTCCTTTTTCACTAAAACCTTAGTTTTAAATACCCCTTTACCTAGTTTGACAACTTTGTTGCCCTTAATTCCTTCTTTTTTTTCACCTCTTTAGTTTTAGGCCTTAGGCCCCTTCTAGTCTCCCTGTGCGACTGGTATTTTATTTTTAATTAAGGCCTGTGTGTGTGTGTGTGTTTTTCTTGGACCCTTTATCATTTCCAAGGAATCGAAGGTCTCAGGCTTCAAGAAGTGTGACTCGTGCTGTCAGAAAATGTCTCTGACAGACGGTCACACTTCTTGTGTGTATTGCCTGGGACCTTTGCACCTGCAGGACTCTTGTGCTGTTTGTCATGGTTTTAGCCCTAGAGTCCTGCAGGAACGCAAGAATAAATTAATCTTGCGGGGCTTGTTAAAGCCTGAAGGCCCCCCGACTCAGTCTGTGTTGGAGAAACCTTCTAAAACTTCCAAACAGTCGGCTTCGACATCGGCTCCAGCCGGAGCCGATGTTTCCAAGCCTCATACTGTTACCTCGGCTCCGGCTAGAGCCGAGGCTGATAAAACTCCGTCTGCTCCGATACTCTTATCAGAGCCACAGTCTAGGAAGAGATCTAGATCCCCCTCTATCGGCTCTGTGCATTCGGCGCCAGGATCCCCTCTTCTTTCTGAATGGAGCCATAAAACTCCTTCCTCATGGTCTTCCAGGTTATCTGACCACGATTTGCAAAGGGTAGTGAGTAGACTTCTCAAGTCCGAGGCACTGGCCCAAATGCTGCATAGCCCGACTTAGCAGTCAGTGGCTATTTCCGTTCCCCAATACATTCCTCCTCCGACTCCTTGCATCAGATCCGATACCTTCCCTTTCGGCTCCGTCGTCTGCTCCGATCTCCTCCTTGGAGGGATCTTGGCACCGAGCTTCCCTCGTCTGCTCTGAGGGGGCGAGTGGCATCAGACCCTTGTCTGACTCCGCTCTCCCTCTCGGGGCTTCGGCGCTGGTGAGTTCGGCTCCGATATCGGCTTCGGAGCCGTCCCTGTCGGTGCCGGGGGAGGTCCTTGTCTCTTCGGAGCGGGGGCCTCTGGCCTTGCCTGACAGGGGTGCCTTCGAGGTCATGCGGAGCGTGCTAGAACCAGGGTCTGCCCCACAGTCTGCTCCTTCAGCCCCTCCATCTACAGTGTCTGCGGTGATTTCTACTCACCCCCTTGCCTTAGACCGCAGAGAGCCAACTCAAGTTTCCCCATTGGGAATTTCCTCCTCTTCCGAGGCCTCTCCTGACCCGGTAGGAGATCCCCCTAGGAAGAGGCAGTGCAAGAGGAAGCACATTGACTCCCCTGAGTCTATCACCTCTGACACTGACTTAGAGGAATCTGAAGGTTCCCCTCGATCCCCCTCTGAGGATGTCTCCTTTGCTGACATCCTTGAGATCCTCAAACAGAGGGGGAACTGGCCAGCCCTTATCCCTTCGGAGGATGAGTGAGTGTATCTTGAGGCGTTTGGCTCTCGCCCTTCTACCTCCTGGGTGTCCCCTCCCTTTGACCCCCTTATGGAAGTGGTGGCAAGGAAGGCTTGGACGGCTCCTGATTCAGTGGAACCCACCCCGAGGAGACCATCTAAATTTATTACTGCCCCTAGAGATAAAGATTTTTTACCCAGAGGTGTCCCTGTTGATGCCATGGTGGTGGCTGCGGCCACTAAGAAGGAGTTAGCCGATCCTTCGGTTCCTGTCCATCCTCCTAATAAGGAATCTAGGACCATGGACAGGTACGGCAAGCGGATGTTCTCATCAGCGACCTTTTCAATGCGTTCGCTGAACTACTTATGCCACTTCACTCGTCTCCAGAGAGATTTACTCAAGGATATGGGTGAACTGATAAAGGATCCTACAGCCAAGGGGCTCAAAGACGCAATGAACTCCCAGTTGGCAACCCTAAATTCCATCGTTAACTCCTCCATGCGGCTGGTCTCATATGCTGCAGATGGGGCGAGTAGAGCCGCAGGCACAGGTGTTGCCTTACGACGTCATGCCTGGATGCGGCTATGCAACTGCGACCTTTTCAAGGCATCCTTCACCAATTCTCCCTTTGATGGATCATCCTTGTTTGGTCCACAGGTGAAGGATACATTGACCAGGTGAGAGGTAGAAGGTAAGACTCTCTCTGCCGTAGGAGTCCATTTTTCTACCCCTTATCTCAAAGGTCAGAGGGGAGGAAAGATGTGGTTCCGCAAACAATCCCAGGGAGTCTCATCTGACGCACAAGGTCGATTCCCCTCTAGAGGCAGAGGGGGGAATAATAATAGACGCCGCCCTAGAGGCAGAGGAGGTCTGCAAAACCAGGGTAGCAGAGAAATGTTCTCTGATAAACCCTTTCAGCATCCCTGAGGGGCTGCCCACCTTCGGAGGCAGTCGGGGGAAGGTTATCCCTGTACCCAAAAGCCTGGCTTTCCCTTACTCAAGACAAATGGGTACAGTCGATCATATCCGAGGGTTACAAAATTCCCTTTATTCACATCCCATCCCATCCCATCCCAACCCAAAAGATCCCTTCCAGACGTTCCACCCGGTCTAAGGGAACAAGCAGCATTAGAAATTTCAAAGCTGCTATCAAAAAGAGCTATCCAATCAGTCCCAGCAGACCAGCAAGGATCCGGAATCTACTCCAAATTCTTTTTGGTACCAAAAAAACATGGGACTGGAGACCCATACTGGATCTCGGCTACTTAAGTATATCAGGAAAACAAAATTCCGGATGGTCACGCTGCAGTCCATTCTACCCTTCTTGGGTCAGGACAATTGGATGTGCTCGATAGAGCTTCAGGACGCGTACTACCACATCAAGATGAACAGACGCTCCAGGAGATATCTCCGCTTCAGGCTGGGAGCCAGTCACTACCAGTTCAGGGCCCTGCCCTTTGGTCTCACTACAGCCCCCCGTGTGTTTACCAAATGCATGGCAGTGGTCGCGGCTCACTTGAGACGTCAAGGATTCCAGGTGTTTCCATATTTAGACGACTGGCTCCTTACCGCCACCACCAGACATCAGCTTCTTCTATCCAGGGACTTCACCATCCAATCTTGCCAAGCTCTAGGCATTTCGATAAATTTCAAAAATCTGCCTTGTCAATCTATTACCTTTATAGGCCACCTTAAACACACTCAATCTTTCAGCCAGACTCACAGAGCAGAGAGTGTCAGATATTCAAAAACAAGTTTCCTTTCTCTTACAATGCAACAAAGTCAAAGCCAGATTAGTTTTGAAGGTGTTAGGACTCATGGCAGCAGCTATTCCCCTTCTCCCCTTGGCTCGCTTTCACATGAGGATCCTCCAATGGATGCTGTTTACTCAATGGTCCTTTCAACAGCTCCCGATGTCCCATACCATTTTGATCACTCAATCATGCAAGAATCAACTGTCTTGGTGGATCACATCACCTCAACTTCTCCGAGGAAGGCCCTTCACTCCCCCCCCCCCCCCAGTCGCCACGCTGACAACAGATGCCTCCCTGATCGGGTGGGGGGGCATTATCAGGGCAGGACAGTCCAAGGCACGTGGCAACCTTTCGAGTGCCACTTGCACATAAATGTCTTGGAGATGAGAGCAGTGCTTTTAGCGTTGCAAGCCCTTCACGACTCTCTTCCCACTGGGACTATTGCAATTCAAACGGACAACATGTCCATAGTGTGGTACATCAACAAACAAGGCGGAACCAGATCATACCCTTTATGTCGAGAGGCACTCAGACTTTGGCAATGGGCAAGCTCTTCTCAGCGTTTTCTGATAGCAAAGCACATTCCCGGGAAATCCAACGTTATTGCAGACAAATTGAGCAGGGCAATTCTCATGCCCCACGAGTGGTCTCTAAAGAAATCAGTTCTAGAAGAAGTATTCCTAAGATGGGGCCAGCCTTGCTGCGATCTTTTTGCTACTCCCCAAAACAGCAAGTGTCACAACTTCTTCACTCTCTTCCCGTTACCAGGCCATCCCACCAGAGACGCTCTAGTTCACGACTGGCCCCGGGGACTTCTGTATGCCTTTTCCCCCCTTTCCACTGATATCTCAACTAATTCAGAAAGCCATCGCCTTGAGAGTGACAATGATCCTCATTGCCCCTTACTGGCCTCAACAGATATGGTTTCCGTTTCTTCATTGTTACCTTTTGGAGCAGCCTTGGCATCTGGACCCAGTACCAGATTTGATAACCCACCAATCGGGTCACCTGCACCAATCTCTGCTTTCTCTAAACCTCACAGCGTGGTTTCTCCAATTCCAACCTTAGCCAGGCTTCCCTCAATATCTCGCTCGGTCCGAGATATCTTGATAGCCTCTCATAAATCTTCTACCCGGAAGATTTATAGTAGCAAATGGAAACGCTTCCTTTGGCTAACGCCAAAAACATAGATCCCTTTACAGCACCTATCCAGTCTATTCTAGATTTTCTAGCAGAACTCTTTCATTTAGGATCATCTGCAGCTACCATTAGAGTTCATTTGGCTGCCATATCTAATTTTCATGTTGGTGTCTCGGAGTCTAGCATCATGGCTCACAAACTCTGTAAAGCCTTTTTAAGGGGCGTATTTCTTCTCAAACCTCCAATCAAAGATCCCCCACCTCAATGGGATTTGAATTTGGTTCTGGCATCCTTAATCCTTCCCCCCTTCGAACCGGCAGCTTCATGTTCTCTGAAGTTGCTTTCTTGGAAGACACTTTTTCTAGTAGCTATAACTTCAGCGAGAAGGGTATCTGAACTCCATGCTCTGTGCATTCGTCCTCCTTACTTAGTGTTTCACAAAGATAGGGTATCCCTCTGTACTAATCCATCCTTTTTGCCCAAAGTTTCCTCTCAAGTAAACCTAAACCAAATTATTGATCTCCCCGTCTTTTTCCCTAACTATTCAAACAGGTCGGAACAAAAGCTACATTTTTTGGATGTTCATCTCCAACTTAGATATTACTTAGATAGGACTAAACAATTCAGGAAATCTAATCAATTGTTTCTGTCATATGCGGAAGGGAAATTGGGCCTTCCTGTTACTAAAGTATCCCTCTCTAGATGGCTCGCCTCTACAATTACCTTCATCTATGAGATAAGACATCAAAAACTACCCTCAAGACCTAGAGCTCATTCAACTAGGGCATTAGCTACATCCGTAGCTTTTCAGGATAGGCTGCCAATAGATTCCATTTGTGCAGCAGCCACCTGGGCTTCTCCTCATACATTCATTTCACATTACAAATTGGACATGGTTTCCAGAAGCCGTACCAGTTTTGGTTCCACTGTTCTCAAGAGTCTGTTCAGATAGGCCACCCGGGATAAGGTGCTAGGACGCTGGTCCCATCCAGTAAGAATGAAGGCGACATGGACCACTTAACATTAAGCAGTTATCTACCTACCATAACGCTCCATGTTAGTTTTCTTCTTCTTTCTTCTTGCGTCCCACCCTCCTTCCCCCAAGCCTGGACAGACCGACAGGAATTCAGTTTGTGTTCTTCCTCTGGAAGTCGTCATTCCCACACGTTCTTCCACCTCTTTTTCTCCTTTCTTAGGTCTGCGATAACTTTCACGCAGGTTGTTTTTGAGGTGGGTTTCCCTACTCCATTCTATGGAGACTAGGGTTGCTTGGTATAGGTATCCAACGAGATCTGAGTAGTTACCGCCTAGCATTGTGGGATATAGGGGAGCCTCGAGCCGGTGGAATTAGCTCTCGAGCTTTAGTATTGGCCGAGTCGGAGCAGAGGATTGGCTCCGAACCCATCCAGCAAGAAAGAAGGTGAGAAGAAAACTAACATGGAACGTTATGGTAGGTACATAACTTCTTATTTTGGGCTATTTCTGTTTCTCTCATCTTTCTATTTAACAACCTGTTTGCGCGTATTGCTCATCGCCCAGTGATGTTTAACTAGGGTTAAACTATTTCTGGTGTCAGAAAGTCTGCTCTTCTGATTTTCCCTTAGAACTAGCCAGTTTTCTAGTTTTGGCACTCAAAACTGTTTCCTTGTGCTCAGCACTTGATCAAAAGTCATTGCAAGCACTAAATAATCTACAAATTACTGCAGCACTCAACTTTCCTCACTTGTCAGGAGGAAAACAGTTTTTAGTACTTAAATTAATAAGCACCTATCCAGGCATGTCTAAGGGTAAGCTCCCGGTATTTTCCCCTGTCCACTTGATGAATCTGGACATCTTGGAGCAATGTAGCAATTGCCTCATGTACACTGACCACACTCTCCTCCTACCACCCAACACTACAACCTGTGAGAGACGCACTTATATAGCCAAATGTGGAAGCCAAGCTCTCTCCAGCCAAGACTGTACTAGACAGTTAAGAGGAGAAGGTAAACACCTGCACCACACCACACTCGACACATAGTCCATTAAAACCTACACCACCTAAACCCACACATAGTAACACAAAACACACACCTACATTCACTGAGGCTCTCTCTCAAAATCTGCCCAAACAGAGACCTCCAAAGCTGAAACGCAAGCAGCAACTACCCCCAACACTACCCAAATGAGAGACAGCCCACAAAATCAGTGCACCACTCAACCTCAGCCCATAAGGCAAAACAATGTACCCAACACACTTGTCGTATGTGATTCTGTAGTCAGGCACACTGATGTCCCACTCACCAGGCTAAACAAGGAGAAAGTTACTGTCAGCTGCCTGTCTGATCCCAGGATCCACCACATAATGCAAGCACTCAGGTCGCTCCACAACAAGTATAAATATGACTCTGTCTTTGTCCATGTTGGTGTGAATAACCTGAGATGTACCTCCCTGGACTACATGAAAAGAGACATGGAGGAGCTTTCGAATCATGTAGCCCAGGCAGGTATGACTGTAGTCCTGAGTAGCATCCTGCCATCACCCAGAATGATACCATAATACAAGGACAAAATGATTGAATTCAACAATTGGCTAAGCTTCTGGTGTCATTCTAAGGGGAATCCAGTGTCTATCTGCCTGGGACAACATGATCGACGGACCATGATTTCCCCTTTGGGAAATTGGCCTTTTC
>NC_056726.1:468048680-468081222 GCF_019279795.1 Protopterus annectens
AGGACCCACCCTATTTCTTTCTCTTTGCCTATGCACTGACATCATTCCTTGATATGGAAGGCAATCTCTAGCCTGCAGTCCAAATAAGTTCTTGGCGTCTTCCTACTCTATTACTTTTCCCTCTCTAGTTATTTGCTCCCACTTCCTTGGTTCCTTTGCCAGTTTTCTCCAATATATTCCTTCCCCATCTTGCCTATTGTCTGTATCCCTAATTGTAGTCATCCCTATCAGCAGATTGTCTTTTCTCTACTCCTGTTGGCTTAGTTCTTAGAAGATCTGTTACTTTGAGTACTTGCTTAATATTCTGTATGATTATTGTTGTTCTCCTTAAAGGTCTTCATCTAAAATCCCAGTCTCTCCCTGTTACTTGAGCTTCCCCCGTTTCATCATTCCTTTCCACTTTGAATTATGTTTTTTTCTTGTGCTATGTATAGGATCTGCTTGTGCTATGTATAGGATCATCAACTGTGTTACCTCTGAAATACCCCTTCAAATCGGGTAATCCCAATCCTACTTTTCTATTTGAAGAACCATCTTATCCCACTTGACTCTTGTCTTCCCCTCCCAAGTAAAATCCTTCAGTGCTTTATTAATTGCTATCCACAACTTCACCTCTGGTTGATAAAAATACACCTGACCAGTGTGCAAGACTAAAGGGACTAAAACATTTTGACTGCTCCTTTTTATTACTGATATCCATATAACCGAACTTCCATTTTCTGTTTTTTATTATCTTTTGTTTAGTCTCTTTCCACATATCCTTAGCTGCCACACGGGTATCTGTTTTAATCCGTACTCCTAAATACTTCATTTTGTCATGTCCCCATAAATATGGAGATTGGTGAAACAATTCAAATGTAGGTACATCATTTACTGCTATTGCTTTTGTTTTAGCTTCATTAATTTTGCATCCCAAAAAGGTTTGAAACTGCCTCAGTATGTTCCAAAGCACTGTAATGTCCCTTTCTGATTTTATCAGGTATGAAAGAAATAATGTCATCTGCAAACAGAGCCAAGTTTTCTTGACTAACATACCAATTATGTCCTTGAATTTTTGAGTCCCTTATTTTCTTTGCCAGTGGTTCTAAATAAAATGCAAATAACAAAGGGACACCCCTGCTTGGTCCCCTCTGCTCAAGTAGAGATTGTCAGAGAGGACTATACCCACTTTAATTTTTGCCTCCGATTCTTCAAATGTCTTCCTAATCAGCCTTATAATTTTATCAGGGAATGCAAATGCTTCCATTGCTCGGCTCATAATGTCCCAGCTTACTCTGTCAATTGCTTTCTCCGCATCAAGACCCACCAGCAACAGTGGTATTTTCTTACATTCTGCTGGATCATCACTGTTCTGTTTTTATTGTCAAATATTTTCCTGCCCTCCACAAAACCAAATTGATCCATAGTTATCAATTTTGGCATCACTTTTGCCATTCTTTTAACCATTATAGACATAAACACTTTATAATCTTGATTTAGTATTGAAATGGGCCTGTATGAAGCTGGATCTGATGGATGTTAACCCTCTGTATGTACTACAGGTACTACTAATTTCTTCTAGGATATTGGTGGTACTTCTCTTTTTAAAATACTGATAAAGATCTGGAAGGTTTTGTTTTTTTCCCTCTTAGATTACAAACTTCGACAGGAGTGCCATCTATTCCTGGAGACTTTCCTATAGATTCGTTATACATCACTGTTTTACCTAATCTCCTCCTATCCTGTTAGTAATTGAGCGTCATCTACCTGTATATTTGGCATATTTAATTATTCCATAAACATTTCCATGTGCACTTTTTCTTGATTTCCATATTTCTCTACTTTGTACTGACTTTCGTAGAATTTTCAAAATATTTCTAATACTTCTACATGATCTTTTGTTGTCTTCCTTGTTATAAGCTCCCTAAGCTTGGTGACGGCCCTTTCTACTTTCTGTTGCCTGAGTCATTGTGCTACAAGTTTTTGTGCTCTAATTATCAAAAAAAATTTGCTAAAAAGCAGTCTTTCTAAACTCCTGCATATTATCGAAGTAATTTATTTTTTTGCAGTTTTATCTGATTATTTGAATGTCTCTTTAATGCTTCTTCCATTTTTTCCAGCCTTTAGTTATTTGAGTTAATATATTTCTTCAGTGTTTCGTTTATCTTAGGCGCTGAGCACATTTGACTTATTTTTTCCTCTATATTACTGGAAGCCATGTCTTGCACCAACCACTGCTAAACAGCTGTCAGTGTTTTCTCTTCACCTTTTCTAGTTGATTTTCCTTCAGGCTGTCTTAGTTTCTTCCTTGCTTGTGTTATGTGGCGGATCCTGGCACCCGACAGGCAGCTAACAGTAACCTTCTCCTTATTCAGCCTAGTGAGTGGGACGTCAGTGTGCCGGACTATAGAGTCACTTATTACTAGTATGTTGGGTTTGTTGTTTTGCCTTAAGGGCTCTGATTGCGTGGCACACTGGTTTTGTGAAGTATGTGTTTCATGGTTTGTGTTGGGGGGTGGAGGTTGCTTGGATGTCTGCTTTGGAGGTCTCTGTTGCTTTTGCAGATTTTTATTTAGAGCCTCCGAGTTATGTTTTCGTGTATTTGTGTGTTTTTTTGCCAGTGCTGGTTTAATGGGTCTGTGTGAGACTGGTGGTGTGATGCCAGTATTTCCCTTCTCCTCTTGACTGTCTGATCCAGCCTTGGGTTGAGAGAGCTTAGTCTCCAGTTTGGCTGTATAATTACATCTCTCGCATGTATTAGTGTTTGGTGGTAGGAGGAGAGGGTTGTCTGTGTAAATCAGGCAGTTGTAACATTGCGTCAAAATGCCCAGATTCACCAGTTGGACTGGATAGTACACCTGAAACTGCCCTTTGGACATGCCTGGATAGGTACAGTGAACTGTTTTACTGAATGGTTGGTAAGGTCGATTAGAGAGCCTTGTCCTCCTGTACAGCATAGGGGGGGTCTAGTGTTAGGGTTTATAAGTGCTTGCTATGAGTTTTGAGCAAGTGCCGGGCTGAGAAATGAATGGCCTGAGTGCTTAAGTTGAAAGTTAGTCTATTTCCAAGGGAAAAATTGAAGAGGAGACTTTGTGGAGCCGGGAATAGTTATACCCTATCTGCCCGGCGAGCAAAACCCGGCAAATGCGATTTTTATAGCAGGGAAATGAAAGAGAGAGAAATTAGCCCAAAATGACCAATAATCTACTAATTTCTGGACTGAAACCACTCATCCAGGGACAGATAGGCTGCTCAAAGCCCTCCCCTCTCACAGGTGAACAGAGAAACTTCCTTCTATCCAAGTAAGGTATGGGCAAACAGAGATTTGTAACACAGCTCTGAATTCAGCACTAACTTGAAAACTGGACTATACTAGCTTAGAAAGGTGGGAAACAAGTATATATATATATATATATATATATATATATATATATATATATATATATATATAAAATAATATTTTTTTTTCAGAAAATAAAGCAGATACAATTAAAAAAAACACTTTAAATGCACAGAAAAGGATGCTTATTGTTATATATATCAGTGCAGAGTTGCAGTCAATGCTCCTAGTAATAAAGTGGGAAGAAACACAAATACAGTAAAAGCAGATGAATAAAGTGCAATATATATATATATATATATATATATATATATATATATATATATATATATATATATATAAAACAATAGAAAACGAACAAACTGATTTAAACAAGTTACCCAATTAACCAGAAAAAAGTTCAAAACTGAGCCCTGTTCCAGCAGTCTTCAAATCAGACAAGTTCTAGCTGCACACCCCCGCTACTAGGGTGCAGGGGAACCTTCTCCAAAAAAAGATGGCCTGGATCACTGCTCAGGTTATACAAAGAAAGCTAGATTCAGCAGGCCTGAGTCTGGTCCTATGCTACAGCAACAAGGTGCACCAATTTCAGAAAGAAACAGTTCAAATAAGCAGGCATAATAAACGTGTGACCAGAAATTCCCAACTCAGAAGGGCAGAATCCAGCCTCTCCTCCCACAAGAGTGCAGACCACAAACCTTCTTAATGTAGAATAACTGGCTCGAAGCCCAAGAGCTCAAACCAGAATGAATACACTTTTAGAATAGCAGACACTGAGCCTTCAATCAGTAATTCCAAGCTTAGAAGGATGTGAGCTACCTGTCCTGTCACAACCGTGCAGACCACAAATCTTCTTAATGTAAGACAACTGGTATGAAGCCCAAGTGCTTAAACCAAAAGACTTAGAATAACAGTTACAATTTAATCAGGCTACTACTAAGCAGTAATAAATGCAGCAGAATAAATAAAATTGAGTACTTTTAAGAAGAGGAAAAAGCAAAATAAAGGAGGAGGAAGTACAAATACAGTAAAAGCAGATGAATAAAGTGCAATTTTTTTTTTTTTTTTTGCAAAGTGCAAGGGGAGAGGAAGGAAGAACCTAAGTGGGTTGGCCTTCTCAGATCTTCTCTCTGTTTTAAGTAAAATGAACACTAGACTCGGAATATGATCTCACTGTATTCGGTTATGTGAGCAAATGAGATGGACTCAGGAGGAGTGTTCAAATACAGGCTTACAGGAGGGGCAGGCAATTCCAGAGCCAGAGAGACACACAGCACACACACTATTCAGTGAAACACACAATTATGTACAGAAAAAATGAAAAACAGTACTTTTAAAACTGCAAGTTTGTACTTAACTTCAGCTTCTAATGCAGGTGATTATAGCCAAGCAAGTCTCTTAGAAGTTTAGCATAAAATGATTTCTCAAACTGCGGCTAGCACTTAAAAGTACAGAGGAATCCCTCTAGGCTAACTGTTAAATATCAGATAATAAGAAGTGAAGACCACTACCCCCTCTTATAGCAGAGAGAGACACAGCACACACACTATTCAGTGAAACACACAATTAGGTACAGAAAAAATGAAAAACAGTACTTTTAAAACTGCAAGTTTGTACTTGACTTCAGCTTCTAATGTAGGTGATTATAGCCAAGCAAGTTTCTCAGAAGTTGAGCATAAAATGTTCACAGTTTTTTTTTCACACTGATAGAGCTGAAGTCAAGCTGTTGATCAGTGTGCAGCCATCTTGGAAAGTCTGTTCTCTGTTTTAGTACATTTTGTACTGGTTTTCATACTAATCAAGGAATATACTTGACTAGTCTTCTACGTCTGTCTGCAAATGGTGTAAGATGAATGTTACTACTCGCTACTAAACTATTGAACTGAATTTCATTTTCTGTTTGGAATGTCTAATCTGCAGGTCAGAGGATTGTTGCACGTTTGCGAGAATCTCTGTTTTTATCAATTTTGACGCAGGAGATTGGTTTTTTTGACAAGACTCGAACTGGAGAGCTCATCAATCGTTTGTCTTCAGATACAGCACTACTTGGACGATCTGTGACAGAAAATCTTTCTGATGGGTTAAGAGCAGTGGCCCAGGCAGCAGCTGGAATCGGAATGATGGTAATATTTGCTTACAAGTTCACAGTGTTTGAGTGCAAGAAGATAACAGAATTTCACTTAGTTTCCTTTGAAAACATTTTTTGTCCCTCCAGCCTGTGCATATTCAAACACAACCTTCTTATCCAATTGTATATAATGACATCACATATGACTTGCGTAACATTAAGTAAATAACTTAGCTGTAATTTACAGCTGTGAACGCCTTTAACATATATGTGATGACTTACCTAGCAACATTTTCCTAGAGCACAACATTTACCTAGAGCACACTGTTGTTTTTATAGTGCTGTCTGATCCATTTTCCCTGAGCTGCCTATATGAAATGTTTGTTAATGCAAATTACTTCCTGATTCTCATAGGTTCATGTGTGTTTACTAGGCTAAGGTTTACTGAAAACAAGCTTGTAAATTTTTACAGCAGAGATGTGAACCTTTTTGTTTAGATTATTAAACTTTTATATCATTCATATACTTTAGACACAAATCCAGCAAGGGAATAACGCACCCTTTCCTATTTTTCTGTTATATAAATCTGGTTTATAAAGATTGAACTAATCATGTTGCATTTTAGACTGTGTTAGGTTTTTAACACAATCATGCGGGATTAGAGAGACAGAGCCAATAGGGACAAGTGTATTGAACTTTGTTAAAAGATTGCCATCTTAGTCTTGTCACCTTGTCATGTAATCTTGGTGTTGCTGTAGTATTGTCTGATTTGGCAGAAAAGTAGCAGGCTGACGGCTGTGATTAGAGACAAGATGTGACATTAGGGCAGAGCAAACTCTGTCACATTATTGTGCAATTTGCAAATAGCTCAACATGTCGAACTGCACCTCAGCATTTTCTTTACTCTTCTTTTTTACTGCTGTAATAATTTAGTGCATTTGTTAGCTTTCAAACAGACATTTTAAAATTAGCCCTCTGTTACCTGTGTCTGCATAAGTCCAACAGAGTAATAGATGTCTTCTTGGACGGTGAAGTTTGAATAAATATTAACTATTCCTTCACCTGCATAATGTAGACCTGTTGACTGTTCTACAGCTTTTCAAAGCTACACTTAAGTTTTGACCCATCTGTTTCAAAATTTTACTTAAAAGGTAGCTTATTAAGTAATAAGTTATTGAGTAACTGCAGTGACAATGGCGCAACAGGTTGCACTCTCACTTTTGGTGCAGAAGGCTGTGATTCATTTTCCACACCAAGTAGATCAGTTTCTGACACTGCAGTGCACCATAAGGGGGATGTTGCATTCCTGAGCTTGCCATCTTTCCAATGAAACATTAAGTAAAGGCCCATCAGCTTGAGTTGGTGGTAGCTTAGGTGGATGTAAAAGATCCCATCGCATCTATTGAAACAAGTAGTGGAAGTTCCCTGATGTCCTGGCCAAGTTTCCCCTGTTAAGTATCACCTAAGGTCTCCCCTGAAAAGAAACTGTTATCTTAGTGGGACTAACCCAGTGAATAAAGAATAAATAAATAAATAATGCATAACTTAAAGCAATTTGTGTCTTTTGGGGGGAATGGCAAGTAAAGAAGTAACATTTCACTTATGTTTTGTAACATTTTATAAAGCGAGAGAGAAAGAGTGCATCAGCTTACTTAGTAATAGTGCAGTAGCTGATAATGCAAGTCCTGGCATTTTAAAAATTGTGTGATTTCTTAAAAAAAAAAAAAAAAGGTGCAAATTCAGGAACTTACTCTTACACTTTTTCGCCTCCTTGCACCATGTGATATGTTATTTGTATGTACTAACTCTAAGATGCATGCATTGTAAAGAACTGCTGTACCTAGCATATTTGACACCCAGAGCAGATTTTTTTTAACCCCTCATCCATGAAGATTTTGTTCTCGCACCTCCTGTTCTATGACAAATAATAATCATGAAATGAAACAAAATAATGGCCAGCAAGGAACAAGCTAGGAGCAGTAATCGAATCTGCCGAAGACTCAGCCATCCTACAGGAAGGCTTGTCCCAAACAAATATCTAGTGGCAGAAACATGGACTAAAGCTAAATGTCAAAAGTGTAGTATCATCTCCTATAGAAAGTTGAGTATGACATTGACAACACACCCTTAAGAGCTAAATCAGTGGTTCAGGATTTAGTAACTTATGTGGACTGTTGCTCCCAAATTCTATTTGGAACAGATCAAGATGAAGCAAACTTAGGGAAGCTCTGAAAAATCAGGAACAGTTTTAACTTGGTTTTACAAATATAGCACCCAGAGAGAGAGAGAGAGAGAGAGAGAGTAAATAGACATTTGAATGAGTTAATGGAAAACCTTTCCGCATATTCCAGAAAACTGCTGCAGACTAGAAGAAATTACATAGAGATCGCAATGATTTCTGACTGGGCAACATATTCACGTGGCCAAGAGGTGTATTCCAATCACCTGAAAATGTTTTAAATCAGATGACTAATGAGCTTACTCGCAATATGAGCAATACGCATGCTTCTACCAATCAGATGCCTTGAGCACAACAGGAAGCAAGGGAAGGGCGGGCCCAGGTCTACTTGGAGGCAAAAGCCAGCGACGGATCAACAGAACATTCAGGAGCTAGAAGGGGAATTATTACGACAGCTGAGATGCATCATGAGGGTAACGGAGATGCTCCTTTTCTGAATATTAGTACAAATGAGTCACCAACTTTTTTTTCAGGCGAGCGGGCCATCATGTTTAACTTTTCCACTCCCAATGAGGGAGAAATCCGAGAGCAGAGGGGGACGTGGACAACCTGGAGGTTGACAGAAAGGGAGAAGTATAACCAGGACCAAAAGGAAATACGAAGAAGGGATGTTGAATCCTTATACCATAAAAAAGCGTTTTCGACCATAAAACATTAGTAGTGATCTTGTTGAAATGTGTTGTCATCAGAAGAACTTAATGTGCTTAATAAGGGACTATCATTTATTCCCACAGCAGATACTGATATTACGGAAATTGTTTTTGATATTAAGATGTTTGCACGAAAGCTTATGTTAAAAACTATGTTTAATGAAAATGTTAGTGATGAAATTGCCATAGATATGTTTACGAAACCCAGCTTGTTTGTTCCACAGCTTAGTCCAGAGGATAGAGGATGCCTATAAAGTTTATTATTCACAAAAAGCTAGATGCCAGAAGAATAGGTTGTATAACTTAACCAAGAATGAACGCGAAGCTTTGCTTAAGTTGCAAACCCATCCATCTATAATGATACGACCAGCAGATAAGGGTGGACATATTGTTGTGATGGATAGGAGTGTATATGATAGGGACAATGTTTGATATGTTGAGTGATATGAACTTTTGCAAAATTGTTACTCATATACAGGTGAAGAAAATAATAGGAGTGCTCAGTGAGTTAGAAAGGCTTAAAAGCCTGGATTTAATAGGTGACGAACTTTTAAAATACTTCACCATTTTGAATCCTACTGTTCCTATAATACAAGGGCTTCCTAAACTACATAAAAATTCTGTACAGCCCCCCATGAGACCGATAGTAGCCGGTAGGTACTGGTGCACAGATTCCATCTCGATATTTTTAGAAAAAAACTTACAGAAACTGATAGATCTAAATTTATACATAGAGGTCTAAATTTATACATAGAGACACCGAACATCTGTTAAGAGATTTACATGAGTTCGTAGATAAGGAGAGACTATCTGGACAGTACCTTTTGGTTTGACTAGATGTGGTTTTGCTTTTTACAGTGATTCCTAACAATTTAGGAATTGATAGCATCATTAGACAATTGGATAATGATATGGAGTACACTAAATCAAAAGTAGAATTGATTAGGACCTTGTTAAAGTTGGTTTTGGAAAATAATGTGTTTCTATTTAGAGACAAGATATTTTGGCAATGTAATGGAGTTGCAATGGGAGCATGTTGCACGAATACGTATGCCAATGCAGTAATGTCAGAGTGGGAAAATTAATGGATAATTAAAGGTCCATTTAAAGGCCACATTGTATTTTTCCGTAGGTTTGTGGATGACCTGTTTCTTTTATGTAACGGGTCTAGTGAACTATTGATGGAATTCGTTGAATTTATTAATAATACTACCCAGTTAGATTTACTATGAATTGATCATTTACTGAAGTTAATTTTCTAGACGTAACTATATACAAGGGGAGCAACAATGAATTAAGTACTAAACTGTACAGGAAAGAATGTCATGCCAATAGTCTGTTGAATAGCCAGATCATGCATCCAAACTATATCTTTAGGAATGTAGTACAGAATCAAGTCTAAAGAGCTTCCAGTCTGAATGCTAATGATAATGATCTTGAGGGGCAGTTAGCAATAGCTAAAACCGAACTTATTGAGAGGGTATGATAGACCATTCATACAAAAAAAGTAGCGGAAGTGGTTAAGTTAAGAAATACAAGAGCCAAACCGTATTTTTCAAAGAAGGCTATATATGTACCTCAAATAATAGGCATACTGCACCAAATAAATTAAGGATGTGCTTAAGCTATTCAAGAAATATTCGATTGTATACAGACATCTTTAACAAACATTGGAACATTTTAATGACTGATAGGCAGGTGAGTAAGTACTTAGATTCACAACCCCAATTTACATTTAAGAATAAAAAATGTTTGAAAAGAAGACTTTGTACGACTAGAGACCATGGTAATGCATAAAGATGTGGGAACCAAACCTTGCAGGAATTGCCAGTATTGTAGATATATTTCTGAGGATAAAGAGTTTGTACATCCAGACACAGGTGAAATATTTAAAATAGTGACCAGTGCAATATGCTAAACTATGCATGTTGTTCATTTAGCCACCTGCAGAATATGTCTGAAGTACTATGTGGAAAAGACTGATAGTTTAAATTTAGAATCAGAGAACACTTGGATCATATGAAAAAAAGAAGCCCACATGCACTGACTAAACATGTTATTGATACAAATGAACAACATTTTTTTAACTTTAGAGTTTTGGGTAGGTGTTTGGACAGTGCAAGAGGAGGGAATACTAAAAGTAGAACAGAAGAGTTGGAGGCTGAATGGATTGTTGGATTGAGGGCGAATACAGGACATGGTCTAAATGACCAAGTCCCTTTAAGACCCGTTTTGAAAACCCGACCACTGTTTAGATAATTTTTATCTATAATTTTTATCAGTAATATGTTATACTATGTTCTGGTTTCCACAAAATACCGGATGCAATTCACTATTTTTTTTCAAACACAGACAGTAGCATAACTTCCCTCAACTCCTTCAACACCTCAGCTATCGGTCAGTGTAGAGAAAATGCAATTGTAAGACACTTAAAATATAAAACTATTACTTATGCGAACTGTATAACTGCGGTGGTGGTGCTGCGGTAGCGTTGTCGCCTCACAGTAAGACGTTGCCTTGTTCGATTCTCAGCTAAAGCTTCTTCTGTGTGGAGACATGCGTAAATGGGCGTACCTTCGTTGAAGGTTGTGCGTCAGGGCTGGCAACTCGGCACGTAAAAATCTACTGCCAATCATTAGCGGACCGGAGTTCCGCTGTGGCGACCCCTAACCGGGAGAAGCCGAAAGAGACAACAACAACATATATCATATTTGTGTATGTATATGTGTTTTTTAGCTGCTCTGTTTGTTAGAATTACATTTTTTAATGATAGGCTTTTATGGGTTGGTATAATTATAATTGAAGGTTGTTAGATAGTAGGTCATGTGATATGTCTGATTACAATAAGAATGGTGTCTTTTTACACTTTAACCACACCTGAATAAGCAACTAGTGAAAGCGCTTGTGTTCGTGTTTGGTACCATTAAACTTGGTTGATGAACTGCAGCCGTGCCTCTGCCTGTTTGTTTTTACCATATGAATCTAAGTATGTTTCTATGTAGCAAAGACTGTGTTATAATCATTAATTGTGCCAGAGATAATTCCTCTGTGGGTAATTTTGTTGGTCTGTTTGTATCCAGTCCAAAATACCTTAATTTCAATAATTGTCTATCCTTGTGGTCCCCTACTTATTAACTGTGTTAATCCATATGGGTATGCCTTCAGGGGCTAATTTGTCTGCACTTGGAGGTATATAGAGTGGTGTTCAAGATATAAATCACTTTTTCTAAGCTATATGGGTCATATCCCTCATGACTGGCTAGATTTCAAAGCTTAAGGATGTCCTCCACACATTCCAACTGTCAAGAGCTAAAGGCGAACTTCAAATAGAGACCATTGAAGTGTAAAAATACTTCAGAACTTTTTTTACTGCTGAAGAGTGCTCCTTTGGTGTAGGCCTAGTGGAACTGTCAGTCAGATAGTGATCATTCAAGTCTTGGCAGATAAGTGTCTGGTTCAGAAACACCTTCCACTAAATTTATTTTGAGGAATTTTTTTTATATACCAATTGCATTTAAAGAGAGTTGGCATGTAGATGCTTATATGAGCATGTTGTGTTAAAAGTTTTAGCTTTTGATTTTTTTTTTTGTCAGTCCGTGAATATTTGTGAGTTTTGGGCAGGATAATGAGCATGTGGGGTACTGCTAGTGGTTTACCTACCTCAGAACCACTTTTTCATAGGAAAGTACTAGGCTAAGTGCCTTTGTAGACTATTTTAATGCTAGCCAGTTTCCCTTAGTGAGAATCAAACCCCTGTACCTCTTGTCTGTGAGTTAAACACATTAACTATTATGCCAACCCCCAACTTGTTCACTATCTTTTGCTAAGTCATCCAGGCCTCACTGTCTGTTTTCAGTGTCTCTTTCTTGGCTTATTGAAGGAGCAACCTCTGGTCTCTGTGGTTTCATTTTTCCCTGTCCACAAGGAGGAGGAAGTTTTCAGGGAGTCTTTGGTGTCCGGTCTGTTCCTGTTTTGCCTCAGCCACTAGTGGCTGACTGCTGTGGCTGTTAGTTATTCCTAAGACTGCTCATCTTTTCCCCCTGGTGCTCTTAATATTGCAAGTGCAACCACCAAATGACCATGGTAACCACATCCCCTGTGACTATAGGGATGCCCTTGGCATGTAAGAGAGAATGACTCAGTCTCAGGGGAAAGGGCAGTTGAAGGCCCTTCACTTAGCTGAGAGAGTCAATCTGTTTCTGGGCCTACAATGCCTTTTAAGAGTCTACCATTTCCAGCGAGATTCCCTGGAAAAGTTAACATTGTAAGAAAACCTTTTGGTCTTATCTTAATATTTCTATGGAAATGAAGTTTTATTGGGATTTGCTATGGAGCTCATTGGCGTTTTCTCCTTGCCTTCTTGTTCTTCAGGCAAAAAGAGAGAGTTCAACTTTTTGTCTTTAGGAAGTCTGACAGTTTGTGGGGGTCCCTCGGACTCCCAAATATTTGTTTTCTTTTCCTAAAGCAGACCCAACAGTGATTTATGTAGCCAAGACTGCTTCTGCTAAACAGATTTCTGCTTTTAACCCCATGCCCTCTGACCAGGATAGGAAAGCACTGGAGAAGTTGAAGAAAATGTATCCTAGTAATTCAACATTCAGGAGTTTAAACATAAATTTTTATTTTTGTCTTTTGGAAAAGTGCACAAGTTAATATTTTTTCTTTGTACAAGGTAAAAAATAATCTTTCAGTAGCATTGCAATATCTGCTTCTCTGGTTACAAAGCATATGTTAAAGTGTGCTTGTGATGCTGCTGTATTTCATTAGGGGCTGTTGCTTCTGTGTCCATATTGAGTTTCATTTGGTTTTATTAAAACTTTCCTGAAAAAGTTAAGACAAAAAGTCTTCCTTAGGGTAGTTCTGTCTGACCTTTCTACAACTGAGATGCTAAAGAAGTATAAGAAAAGGGGAAAGCTGATTCATGGAGTTCTCAAAAATTTCAGCCTCCTTTTTCAGAGTTAATAGTCATTTCCCGTCCTCCACAGCTCTCTCTTTCTGTAAGTAATATAAACAGCAAGGAGATTGCAAATACATTTTTTTTTAAAAAGTCATGGCAAGGAAGCTCTAAAAAAGATGCGTAAAATCCCCAAAAAAGTCAAGGCACAGTCCTCCCAGTCAGCATGACTATCTGCCGGTTTAGGCTCTTACCCCCTACTACCCTGCCAACCTCTGAACCTCCGACCTCCTTTATGGTACCTTATTGTTATAGACAGATGGTTTTAATTTTAATCCAGAAGGGGTTCACTTGGCAATAGGAATGCCTCCATACATTTTAGGAGATAGTTTTCCCAGTGACCCCGCCCCCCATTCTGCACCGGAATCTGGCACGAGGAGTGATAGAACTAGTGCCTCACAGCCTGTTTGACAAAAGTTTTTTAAGGTATTTTCTGATATAAAAAAGGGAAATATCCTACAGGCCTGTGCTGTATCCTTCCTTTCTAAATCCCTTCAATCTTTTGGTACCTCTGCTCTCCCTTCCTAGCTTTCATGGCAAAGCTAGATTTAAAGGATGCCTATCATCACCTTCCCATTAGTGAGTAGTTCAGGCATTTAAAATTTGCACAGTTTCACTTCTGTCAGTTTTCTGTCTTAACCTTGGATTTCCTGTATACCAGGGGTTTTCATGAAGTGTCTAGTGCCAATCATTTCTTATTGTCGTATCTTTGCAAGCTGTCTTTCCAAATGTCAAGAGTCCTTTAGCAACTGTTCTGAATCTTCTACTCAATCTGTGTTTTCAAATCAACTTTCAGAAGTCTTCTTTCTTTCATTTTCACAGAATTGTATCCCAGTTCTGTTAGATTCTGCCAGTGGAAGACCCTTTCTTCCTCCAGACAAAGTAAAAATGTTTCTGCAGTCCTTCTGGAGTCTGTTCTATTAATCTAACTTATCTGTTAAGGAGTTGCTCAGGATTTTGAAATACATGGCATCAGTGATTCTCATGCTTCCCCTGACCAGACTCCACATGAAAAAAATACTGTGGCACCTTAGTTAAGTGTGGATTCTACATCTGCATACTTTTGGCCTTTCAGATTCTAGTTCTGGGGATTGCAAATAGAGAGATTCTATGGTGGATAGAGTAGGTCAGTTGAAATCATATCTGTCATTCACCCTTCCAAAAACCCTACAGTCTGTCACTACAGATGCGTCCTACCTGGTGTTGAGTGTGGTTTCCAAAGGGGTAAATATTGCAAGTTCTGTGAAATCCTCAAGACAGACAGAAGCATGTCCAAGTCATTATTCATGTGTAAAAGCCATTCAGTCATCTCTGGTACCCTGGACCCCTGCAGTTTTCACTGATAGTTTATGTACAACAATCTTGCATTGCTAGGAACACGGTACCAGCTGTTATCCTCTTTATAGACTGTGGGGAACACCTCACATAGATCTTTGTCTGCTTTCAGAACAGACAACTAAGAACTTCTGCTCCATATGTTTTTCTCATTCCCATGGTCAGGAATGTTCTTGTATGCTTTTCCAGCCCAGCCTTTCCACAGATATTGTGGAATCTACTGAAGATCCAGATGGACTCCCAAAAATTGTGGTGACTCCCTTTTGTTTCAGGCAATAGTGGTTCTCCCTTCTTTTCAGCTGAGTCAAATACTGTTACCACAGGCTTCCCTACAGACTGGATTTACTCACACAGAATGGGTTGTTTGATATACCCCAACTTGAAAACTAAACTTTTCAACTAACTTTTGGGCATGTTTTTTGAGGGTATGTATCTGGTACTTAAAGGAGGTGAAAAAATGCTACTAGGAAATCATGCATGAGCAACAGGAGAAGATTTTGTAGTTGGCAACAGTAAAAAAACTAGGCACAGCTGCCTCTGGTTCTTGATTATTTGTGCACATTACTGTCGAATGTTGTTTCTTGTTCCTCTGTCAAGGTACATTTGCTCATCATCCTTTTGATGCCACTACCTTACTAACCAAACTTCAGTTTTTGAAAGGGGTGTTGCTTATACTTCCACCTAGGAAACAAGAGTGTTTTCCCTGGGATCTTATTGTTGTGCTTGAAAAGCTTATTCATTTCCCATTTGACCCAATTTATCAAGCTGAATTGAAGTTTTTAACATGGAAGACTGTTTGTCATTTTTCTTACACCAGCTCAAAGAGTAACTGAGTTACAAGTACTTATGGCGAGGTAGCCCTCTCTTGTTTTTCACAAGAACAGGATTTCTATAAACATTAATCTCTTTTTTTAATACCTAAAGTGGTCTGAGTTTACTTTAAGCTAGATCGTTCATCTCCCTGTTCATGTTCATAGGTCCATAGGATATTAGGCTAATGGCTTATGAGCTATTACAAACCTAGCCAATATAACCCACTTTTACTCAATATATGGCCCCTGGGGACAAGAGGGTGGCATGGGTTTGTGCCTATGCCTTGAGTGTCTTACAGATTGCCCCAGTCCTCAAAGGACATAAGTGCTACCCCAGGTGTGAATTTGCTATTTTGCATCCATTGATCCAAACTGCAGTTGAAGTTGGACCAGGAAAGGGCTCTACTTAACATGAATAATAAGCCTGTTTTAAAGAAGGGGCAGTCTCTGAGAAACATATCTGTCCCTCCAGCATGTTTTGTTTGAGTCGCTAACTAAGTTTACATCCTTAGATCAGGTGACCCTCATGCCGTCTGACTTGCAGATGTGTAGCAGCTCCATCAGGGCAGGATTTGTGAGTGCCTTGTATGTCAGGCATAGGTCACCCCTTAATATTTGGTAGGAGACAAAGTAAGGGTAGGACTTTTAGCCTACCGCATAGGGCATGTTGTTTACACTCTGTATTTTCTTTGTGAGGAAACTCTTACGTTCACTCTAGCTGTTGCAAATGCCTGGTCAGGTGCATGCCAAATAGTGCATTGGGCTTAATTATTGGTCTAATGAAGGTAGAGTACGGTGGGGCTATCATTTCCTTTGATCTGGATGCCATATCTTTACTTATAAGTTGTGCCACATAAAAGGACTTCCTTGCCACTGTGGACACATGGCAGTCAAAGTTTGGGCTGCTATCTATCTGTGTACCTAGATTTCTCACCTCCAAGTCTACTCTTAGGGGTGTGCTAATGATGTTACAATGTACAGAGGTATTTGACTTCCCAAAGGTTATGATGATGCATTTTTTTCGCTTTTAGTTTTAGGCCATGGTTCTGGCATCAATCATTTGTCTGATCTAGATCTTCCTGAAGGATAGCTACAATACTAGGGGAATTCAGTGATTGCTTCCAGCTTGCAATAGCTGGCAGACTCCAGTGGCCTTCAACATTAGCCTTGACTTCATAAAAGTATATTCTGTACAGGAGTGGTCCAGACACTGGGCTTGTGGCACACCACTAGTAACTGGCCTCTTGTTGGGTATAGATTCACCCACTTTAACCACATTTGTTCTGTCTGTGAGCCATTTGGCTATCCATCTGGTGATGCAGAGATTTATACCCAGTCTTGTAGTTTATTTGTAATGCCCATGTAGGGAATTGTCAAATGCCTTGGCCAGGTCAAGGTAGGAGGTATGTACTGTTTTACTCTAATCCATAGCCTCAGTGACTTTCTCAAAGAAATCCACCAGATTCATTAGACATGACCGACCCTTAATAAAGCCAAATTAGATCGGGTCCAGTGTTTGGAGGTTGTATATGTTATTTATCAGGTCCAGGATTATTCTTTCTATTGCCTTACATATAGGACTAGCCAAACTATGGTCTATAATTTCCTAGGTCAGTAGGTGGTTCCCCTTTATGCAGAGGGATGACTGTTGCTGTCCTCCACTCTGTTGGGACAAATCAGTCCAGAAGCTGTGGTTAAATAGGTTCATAGGAGATTACTAAGTTAATATCTCAAGAGCCGTTACAAGCCTAGCCAGTTTTACCCAGATTTTACTCAATTTTCTTTCCCTAGGGAAAAGATAAGAGTCAGCAAGCAGGGTTTTGACTATTTTCACAGACTGCCTTTGTCTGTAAGGGACGTGGGAACCACCTCAGCAGTGAATTACTGTTTCCCATCCATTGGTCCAAATTGTGCTTAAAGATGGTCTTGGAAGATGACTTTCAGGATGGCTGCACATTGAGTAATAGCTTAATTCTTGCTCTCCCAATGTGAAAACATAAACTCGGCAGAAAAGGGCAGTATACTTGTATTTATGGGTAAATTTCAGTAACTAGTTAGTATGTGTACTGCCTTGGATGCCAGGAAAAAAGAAATACAGAGGATCTGGAAAAAAATCAGCTATAAAAAAGTAAGGAAGAAACACTGACTGGGGAAAGTTCTGTAGCTGTTCAGCAAAAAGCAATGCAATCTCTAGACATAAATTCCAGTAACCTACTGGAAGATTTTATTTTATTTATTTTATTTTACATTTGTTAACCAGGATAATCCATCTGGGTGAGAGCCCATTTTCAGCGGAGGCCTAGGGCGAAAAGCTCCATAAAACAATACTTACATAGGCGGTAATATAAACGGAAAATACAGTAATATTTTGAAGTAAGTATAAATATACATTAGCATCATTCAGTGTAAAATCAAATCTATAGAATAAAAATATTATACATTTATACAAAAGTGCCATCAAATTGTTAGGAAGAAAGAGTTATTTCATAGAGGGTAAATTGAGAGAAAGTGAGGTTATTAGTCAGGTTAGTTAAGAAAGTGAATAAGAAAGAGAGGGGGGTTAGAAAAACAAGGATATATCAGATGTGTAAGTAGGAGGTTCAAGATAGGGGAAAAGGCATACAGGGAAGAGATTAGCCTGGGATGATACAGGTGCAGATCCAGTGGCTATATAAGTAGTGTTTTAGTTGTTTCTTGAATTGTTATGTCAGTGACATTTAATATATGTTGGGGACTAGAGTTCCAGACTTTAGAGATATAGTGGAAATAGAATCCCCACCCCTTTTGTTACTTTTGGAGACTTGCAGGAGAGTTTTATGTGCAGATAGGAAGTGACGAGTGTTGTTATATGACTTGAGTAAGTGTTGTAATGTTAGGATTCTGTCAGGCTGGTTTACTAAGTGGTGGGAAAAATGAGTTTAGTATAGGTTAGGTAATGGGGGAGTTCTAACCAGTCTAATTGTTGTAGTGAGGAGTAGTGGTGCGACCTGTGAGAAGAGTCAGTGGCGAATTTGGCTGTTTTAGTATAAAAAGATTCAAGTTTGGAAAGTTCAGTTTTGCTAAGTGTGATAAAGGTGGGAGAGGCATAGAATAGAGTAGATAGGAGATGAGTTCTAGAAATGGTCTAATCTGGATTGATTTGTAAGAAATGGCTTAATGTGGGTAGAGAGAGCCAAGTTTCATATGAGTTTTTTTTTTTTTTTTTTTTTATAGATTGAGATAGATGAATATCAAATTTTATTTTATCAGTGATAACACTTGGTAACTTAATTTGTGGTGGTTATTATATTGTTAGAGGAAAGTATTTAAAAAGAGGTTGTTGGTGTGAAGACTGGTAGAGATAGAATTTGATACATAATTCTGGCATTTGTAAATATAAATGTGAAGTACAGGCTTGTTTCTTAAATGAAAGAAAATACTAAAATGTTGAAAACTAAGTTAAACATTTCAAATCTTTCTTTTGAACTTAGTTATTTCAAATCTATCATTTGATATTTAGAGCTCGGAGTCCGCCTGTCTGAGCTAGCACATTATTTCTATTTTTTTAACTTAAGGAATAATTACTAGAGTGTACAAGTAAAATGTATTTTATTGCTGTATCTTCCTGAGCAGGTGTTTAGCTTGCTAAATAATGTAGCCTGTTGGCCGGGGAACTCCAGGCTAAGTGTCAAAGAAATTATGTAATGGGAACTAAATGAGAATGATGTAATCTGGGAGGGCCCAGCAGAAATGTCTGCTAGTGATTTTAAAAACTATTGCTGAGAGAGAGACTGTAAGCATTTTGTCTGACTATTCAACTTAGCACTGCTTATGCTCTATGTAAGTTACTTTAGAAGTATGTTTTCTTGTAGCAATAGCTAAGAATTAGAAAAAGATTAGACTTGTGTTTTTCTGTTATGTCAGAACTGTACTACTGAGTTATTTTAAGTTTCTGTGTGATCTCTGAACTCTTGAATGGCACTGTGGTGTAGTAGTATTGTCTTGTGTTTTTAGTATTTATTAAATATCTTTGAACCCTTTTCAACTGTGGCTGGTTTATGTAGAGATAACTTAAGCTCTAGTGTACATTGCATGCTTATAAGTGATCCTGTACTAAGCCCTTCAAATAAGCCTTGATTGCTTAAGTTACACTACTATTGGATAATAATATGGCACAGTAATAATTGGACACTCTAAGGGCCTCTGGATAGCTGATAATTATTAGCTGGTGGTGGCAGGAATTACTACTGTATAGTCTGGGTGTAGGGGCACAGCTGGCAAATCTGTCAGCCTTTCCCAGGAGTATCTCTGAAGTTGTATAAATCTCAGTGTGTGTTAGTTACTTGGGCAGGGACACGAAGCACTGGTTGGACAGAGAGGGTACTCGAGGTTAGCTTGCCAGCTAGGCTGAGATCTGGACCCTATAGCTGTGCCAGTGGGGAGTCTTATTGGGAACCTGGAGAGCAAGGGAGCAACCAGCACCAGACTTACTGTGATCTCTGTGTGCTCTTAAGGGAAATTGCACTTTACTGTGTGTATTTGTTATCCCTTCCTCCTATATGAGGCACCCTCTCTGGTGTTAGTGGTGAGGATTGAGGCTTCTTGATTGCTGGGCCAGGGCATGGGCGTCACAGTTGGTATAGATGATTTAGTGGGGTGAAAAGGCATCAGCTTAGTCTTGTTTCGGTTCAGTATAAGGTTAGTTTTGGAAAGCCAAGATTCTACTTGGAGAAAGGATTGTTGTATGATTTCTTGTAGCAGTGAGAGAGAGCCTGCATTACATATCAGAGTGGAGTCCTCTGTGTATTGTATAATTTATGTTAATGGGGTGGATTTATGCAACTGGTTAGTGAATATATTGAATAACAAGGGTCATAGTATGGAACCTTGTGGGACACCAATTAACAGGGAGTAGAGAGAATAGCTCTTGTTTAAACATAACAGCTTGTTGCCGTTTGGATAAGCAACTGTGGAACCAAAGTAGGGTAGAGAGACTAATCTTTAAGGTGGCTAGCTCTGATAGTAGTTTCAGGTGTGAAACTGTGTCATATGCCGTAGAGAGGTCTAAAAAGATAGCAGAGACAAGCCTGTTTTGGTTTCTGTTGTGAGTTATAGTGGTGGTAAAGCTGAGGAGGGTGATTGTGGTGCTATGGTGGGGGCAAAAACAATGTTGAGTGTGAGAGAGGAATTTGTTGGATAAAAAGTGGTTTAGGAGTTTGGTATGAATGCATCTTTCAAGTATTTTTGAAAGGTGAGAAAGGATGGCAATAGGCCTATAGTTTTTGAGTTCAGTGGAGTTTCCTCCTCTATGCAGGGGAGTGATGTAGGGAATTTTCCAGAACATAGTTGGAAGTGGAACATAGTTTTCAGTGATAGAGTGATTAATAAGGATGGATAAGAGGGTACACAATGACCTCTGCAGTGAGTTTGAGAAATTCTGATGGTAGATTGTCTGCAGCAAGGCTGGTAGCTTTGAGTTTTTTTAAGAAATTTGCATACAAAATGAGTTGGAACAGGTTGTAAGGAGAAGAATTTGTGAAACCTTAAGTGATATATGTTGGTTATTTGTGGTAAGAGAGTATATTGAGTCTATGAAGAAAGAATTAAACTGAGTTGCTATGTTATCTGTTAAGAAGGATGTGGTAGGGGAGGTGTTATTACCAGGTTGAAGGATCTTGCCAATGGTGAACCAGAATTATTTAGGGTTGTTTTGGTACTTTTGTTGTGCAGTGATGGAATGTTTTTTTATCTGCTTTTATTTGAGATTTAGCTTTATTTCTAAGCTCTTTATATTGAGTTAAGGTATCCTGGCTTCTGTCAGTTAGCCAGTGTACCCATGCCTTATCCCTTTGTTTTAAAAGATCTTTGGTTTTATGTGATGTCCATGGTGAATGGTGCATTTTTATTCTAGCCATTCTACAAGGGACTAAACTGTCTAGGATTTCTAGGAAGGTAGTGTTAAAGTGTTGAACTGCATCATCTAATGGTAATATTTTTAGGGAAGACCAATCTATTTGTTGAAGTCGATAGTTGAATGCTTGGGTATTGAAAATTCTTTTATTATGGATTAGTCAGAAGACTGTCTAGGTGGACTGAGATTAAGTCTAAGCAGAAAAGTTGGCAGATGGTCACTGATGCTGTTTGGGAGGCAACCTGCTTGCAGAAGTGAAGGAGATTTGCTAGTGAGAATCCATTCCAGAATTGTGTCTATTTGAAGTTTTATCTATTATTGTGGGATCTTGTATAAGCTGGTAGAAGCCATGTAGATTAATAAAGTTTGGAGAGGTATTGGTGTCATAGGTGGTCCTATCTATATTGAGGTCTCCCATTATGATGATCTCCTGATGGTAGGTTGAGGATAGCCAGTGGGGAATATATTCAACTGTTGTTGAATTTTCACCTGGGGGTATATAGATAAATACAATGATCAAACTCTTGTTTTTATTAATGTTAAGTTTAGTGAGAAGAATTTCAGCATTATTAAATAAAGGAAGATTAGTGTTAATAACTTCTAGTGTTGAATTTTGTTTGAACGTTATGGTTGCACCACCTCCTCATTTTAATTTGATGATCAAATCTGTAATGGTTGTATCCAGGGGGTAGGATTTCATTGTTTTTAATATGTGGTTTGAGACAAGTTTGAGTCAAAATGGTAATGTCAGGAGAGTATAAATCTAGCAGGGCATGTAGATCATGAGCTTTATTTAGTACACTTCTTAGGTTTATATTAAGGAAGAGAAGAGTGTGTCGTTTGTGATAAGAGGGAATGATAGGGAGTTAATTGGGGAGTGTATAGAAGTTATGTTTTGTGTAGGGTGAGGGGCCAAGGTTGGGATGGATAACACCCCTTGATTGTAGTTTTGACAAAATGAGTATTGTTTTTATGTATTTATACAATAGTTTATGCTTTGTTGAGAGACTCGGCTTTAGAGATGAATTTATCATATTTGCTTGGAAAGAAGGCTGTGTGAGTAGTGTTATGAAGACTGGGTGTAATAAAGTGGTTAAAAAGGAGTTTTTGGGCTGTGCAATAGTCACTGTGGAGGGGTTGATGAAGATTGGTGGGGGTGTGAAAGCATGTAAGACAATAGAGAAAGATAAGTGTGGATAAGTTAACAGTATGAAGACGTAGGATTTTTAGAGTTGGGTGTTGGGTTAATAGTGACATAGGGGAGGGGAAGAGGAGGGAGAAAAGGCAACTGTAAGTAAAGATTTTTTTCTTAAACAGTACTATTTTTGTGGGGTGTGGTTTTCTGTACATGCTATATAAAGTAAATATTTGTCTGTTATTTTTAAGTACAATATGGATTGTAAACAGGTACTGCTGTTCTGTTTTTTGTTCTTTCTCCTCCTGTTTTCTTCCTGCTCAGTTTTAAGAAATGTAGGCACTGCAATGTAAAAGAAAAAGCCTAGTTAAAAAAGCTTGACAATAGAAAAATTAATGTGTTTTTTCTCATTCTTGCATAGGGAAATGACTAGATTAAGGACCTTAGATTGATTTGGTAACATGTTTTAAGAGAAAGCAAATAAATGACAAACAGTATATAAAATTATGAGGCTTTTGTCTAGCAAATGCATGTTTGCTTGGTAGCAGTTCTGCAGCTGGCATGCCTGTTTCCATGGAAAAAATCTGATCGTGAGAAACTGGCTACAGTCTGGTGGAGAGTGATTGGCTGAGGAAAAAAAAACAAAAAACAAAGGAGAAATTGTCTGTGACATAATGTTCTCTGAAGGCATTCAGGGGGTTTCCCCAGTTTGGAGAACTATAAAGCTAAGACAAAACCAATTGGCACTTAGTAGAAGCACAGATTGCCCAATTCTTTTTAGCATGCATAACCTTTTTTTCGGTTAACTCTCGTCAGCGAGTGTAGCTTTCAGTTTGGGACTTTTGTTCCTATTATGAGGGTAAAATTTTAATATTTGAAGATGTACAGTAAACTCTCAGTTAATCTGCACCCGTGGGGATTGGTAGATGCTGGATAACTGTAGTTTCTGGTTGCTTGAGAGTTACTGTTAAAATAGGCCTGTCTAAAACTGTACCCTATATTATTTGTTTGGTTTGACTTGTTCTTAGGTTGGGGAGAGAGGCAATTGATTCCTGTCTTCCCTTTTAAAACTCTAAAAACATAAGGTATGTTTTTGTTGGGGGGGGGGGGATAGAACGTGCAGCACATGAAAATTGTACTGTATTTTTTCGATTTTGTTCTGGATGCTGGACTTCCAGTTAACTAAGAGTTTACTATACATAGTTTTGTCTGTTGGTAATAAGTTAATAGGTTTTATGGGATATTGAGATTTTTTTTGTAGGGCTTTCAGTAAAACAAAACGTTCTGTAAGATGTGACATAGGCTCAAATGGATACGACAAGAAAGAACTATATAAAAGTTCAACCTGCCAAACAGTGTATGCATGTAACACAAAATGTGTTCGTAGACATTTAACAAAAAAGGCGTTCTGCATAAAAGATGGGAATAGTAACTTTTTAATGCAATGATGCATTCTTTCAGTAATGTCTTTAAATGTCAACAGTTTCACAGGTAAATACAAAAAAGAAAGTGTAGCAAACTATATTAAAAATGTAGAGTGTAAGCAGCTATGTTACAGGAGACACACTTAGAAAGAAGTGAACATGTGAATTTGATAAAGAAAGGTTTTCAGGATGGTTACTCAGTGGAGTACCTGGGACAGAGGAAGAGAGGAGGGAAGTAAATAGTGTGGGAAGAAATAGCCAGGGAATTGTTATGACTAGGCTTGTATAGGCTAGGGCCGATAGCCTAGTACCAACCTATGAACCAATAGTGATAGGGTTAAAAAAAGATAATAATGGCAGATTTGTAGTGCTAAGGGGCTACTGACAAGGGAGGAGGATTATATTGCCCTGTATTTGTATTCCACCTAAAACTGCTGTAATGGAGCTTAGGAGCTTAAGAAAGTTCTGGGAGAAATTATCAGTTTTCAACAAGGAATATTACTTAGAGGTGGGGACTGGAATGTGATTTGCAGCAGTTAAGATGCGTCTTGGGGCCCAGAAGGGAAAGTATAACAAAGGAGGGTAGATTTTTTAAGAAATGTATTAAATATTTGGCATGGAAGATTTTAATTCAGTAATAGGAGCTCATAGTGAATTTACATATTATTCCCCAAGATATAAAAAACGATCAAGGCTAGCCAGAATTTACATTTCACAGGAACATGTGCATTTAATTGAAGGTATTGATACACACCCAATAACTATTTCAGATCATGCACAATAATAACTAAAATAAAAACACAGGGTAATGAAGTAAAAATGACACTGGTGCTTTCCCACGTATCTGTTTTAAAGAGAGGAATTTAAGGAATGGGTAGTGGAGATTATTCAGGAGCTGTTAGGGAGGATAGAAATTTCTTCTAAAATATAGCTAGTGACTGGGATAAAATTAAAGTACAGTTTAAAAATAGGGTGAAAATAAAAGAAAGGGAGCTATGGTTAAGAAGTAACAAGAATTATTTAGAGAGACTGACATGTTAAAGTATTGCAGAATACGGGGAATCTCAGAGAATAGAAAGAAGAGCAACTGCAGAATGCTAAACAAAAAATGAGGTATTACCTCAATAGTATGCATGAGTTTAGAAAGTTTTCTGTTAACCAACTGTTTTTTGATAATGACACTAGAACACAAAAACTTTTATCACAATGACTCAGGCAGTAGAAAGTGCTGTCAACAAGCTTATGGAGCATATAGCAAGGAAAGTTACAAGAGATCCTGTAGAGGTATTAGAAATATTTTGGAAATTCTGTGAAAGTCTGTATAAAGCAAAGAATTATGGAAATGAAGAAGAGATGCAAATGGAAATGTTTATGGAAGAATTAACTATGCCAAGGTTAGAGATAGATGAGGCTGAATTACTAATGGCTAGGATAGGAGGAGCTGAGATAAAATTGTGATTTATAACCAGTCTACACTTAAGTCCCCAGGAATAGCTGGTATTCCTGTGGATGTTTGGAAGCTAGGAGGGAAACTGATAAAGATGTGGAAGGTTTTAACAGTATTTTAAGAGGAGGAGAAGTACCAAAATCCTGGAAGAAAGCATTGCTAGCTGTAATACCTAAAGAGGGTAATGATCCATTGGACCCAGCTTCTTACAGGCCTATTTCAATATTAAACCACTATTATAAAGTGTTAGTGTCTATAATGGCTAAAAGAATGACAGAAATAATGCCAAAATTGATAGATACAGACATAGGTGCTGGAAGCTGTTAGACTGGGGGGGGGGGGGGTGACAGGGGCACTTAGTGAACTAAAAGGGTAATTATTTTATAACTATTTGCTACCACAACATAGGTTCACTTGGAGGACATTTTAAGCTTAGCCAATTCCATTTTGGTGCTTGAATTAACATTTTCTGATTGGTCTTAGCTATCCCCATGACTGATAATTGTATGTTAGCCCTAGTGAGAACAGCTGTGATCATACCATCGATAATTTGAGGGGGCTATGTAACGCATACAGCATTTAGGAACCGCCTCTATCCATTAGTGGCATGAGGGGAAATCCTGGAGTACATTTTCTATTACTCATCCTTAGATCCAAGTTGCATTTGAATATAGATGAATGAGCTTTCCTTTATTTTTATGGATAGTCTGTTCCGGAACAGTGGTAGCCTCTGTGATATATATCCATCTCTCCACAACATTCAAGTTTAGATACCTGGACTGAGTATTTCTGATGTTCAGTAGGTCCATCTGTATTATGTCGGAGGATGCTTTGTATGCCAGACATGTCACCTCTAAGCACTCTGTAGGATACTGAGTATAGTAATAAATCTTTGAGGTGGTCCATGCAAGACCTATTGTTTAGGACTTGTGTCCTTTTAGTAAGGTATCTCTGAAGGTATTCCAATTGTTGCATGGGACTGGACAGATGCATGCCAAAGTGGGCATTATACAAAATGATTGACATAATGAGAGCTTTGTAAAGGGGGACATCATCTCTAGATCTATTCACAATCAATTTGTTTATAAGCTGTGCAATATAGAAAGGCTTTATGACTCTGGGCACATGTTGGTCAAAAGTTAGGTCACTGTACACACAGTTCCCAAATGCCAAACAATTGGATCAGTTCTCAGATGGCATTGTCATGATTTTGACACCAGTTATTTGATACAAACCTTCCTGCATGATGGTTGTCATTTGGGGATTCAGTAACTTCTCCTAGCTTGCAGTCATCTCAAACTTAGCTGGCCAAAGCTCTTTGGTATTTCCTTTTACTTTTGAGATGTATATGCCAAACAGAAAAAGTCTCCACACCGAACCCTGGGGGACTCCATTTGTGACTGGTCTCTTCCCCTGTTTTGATGATCTGCATCCTGTGAGCCAAGTTGGCAATGCAGCTGGAGATGTGTTTGCTCCTACATTATTCATCTTTTGTACTACACCTGAGTAGGGGATTGTGTCAAAAGGCTTGGCCAGGTCAAGGTAATGTGGTGTGAACTGTTTTACCTTCATCCATTGCTTTGGTAACAAGAGTAAAGCTTAAAATTTGCCCATGATTTTGAGCTTTTCACACTTTCCTCTGGGATGTTTTCAAACACATTTTTAGGGCCATGCATACATGTATGCATTCCTTGATTCACCTTCCTGATTGTATTAAATTATATTCCTTGTATAATACAGCACACTTGTTAGACTTAAGTTAGAGCGCATTTTAAATTTATTGTTTAAACATTTTTCCAGTAGGCAATGAACCAATAATGACAAAACTGCCCTGTTCAGAACATTTCCATTATAAAGGTCTACTTCCACACACAACTGCATTTTAAATTTGTTTGAACTTTTTTCCAGTAGGCAATGAAGCAAAATGCATGCACCAGTTATGACAAAACTGCCCTATTCAGAACATTTCCGTGATAAGTCTACTTCGACACACAACTGCATTTTAAATTTATCGTTTGAACATTTTTCCAGTAGGCAATGAAGCAAAATGCATGCACCAATAATGACAAAACTGCCCTATTCAGAACATTTCCATGATAAGTCTACTTATATAAATACAGAATCACAGTAGACTGTAATGTTGCACAGCTTCTTGAACTTATTTTCAATTGGGGGGGCAAAAGGCCAAAAACCAGGGACACATTTTAAACATTGCGTGTATACTTTTGGAAACTTGCTTGCATAAAGTGTTACCACCATGCATTTCACTGCCAAGTCTTGAACCCAGAACACGGTGCACTACAGTAGGAACAACATACCACTAAAACTAAACCAGCAGTTTCTTGAAAGACAGGAAGACAAACTTAAATGGCTATCATATCATTTAGTGAATTCAGTTCTCACTTCTCACCATAGCTCTCAACCTCTTAGCACAAAAATACAGAACAAAGCCAATAATGGGGGAATGCAGCCCTAAAATAGGGACACATTTCAAATACTGATTTTATAAGCTTAGAAAATTGCTAGAATGAAAGGTTTTGTTTAACCACTCCTGCAAACCAGAAAGAACAAAACAAAAATATGAGACATAAATTCACTAGTGATGGTGGTTAGGGACTTTAGGCTATTTTAACCTGTACCCAAGGTACAGGGTTTGAGCCTAAGTACCTCTAGCCACCAGATGTACCCTGTTGGGGGCATTTTCACACAGGCAGACACACAGGCAGACACACAGGCAGACACACAGGCAGACACACAGGCAGGCACACAGGCAGGCACACAGACACTCGGACATAGACACACACACTGCAATTGCTGTACTCACTCTGATAGACTCTCTGTTCCCCCTCTCCACTCTGCAATTCTAAACTCCATCTGCAGCAGCTTATATCCCACTCTCAAATTACAGCCGGAACTCCATTCTGCAGCAACTTCTGAATATTCCGCTCGCAAATAACAGCCGGAAATGCGCTGACATCATCGTAGCAAACGAAACCGCTCGCAAATCCGAAAGGGACAGAGGTGATCTGCAAAAGTGTGGGGGGGGCTCCCCTCTCCCCATGCTCTATGGTTCCAGCGCCCATGAAAACAGGCCAGTGTGTTTTTTTGGAAAGGAGGCAAACATTTGACAACATTGCTAATCCAGAGGGAAGCCGAATGTAAGAAAATATCATTGTTGTTTGTGGGTCTTGATGCAGAGAAAGTATTTGAGAGAATAAGCTGAGACTTTATGAACAGGGCAATGGAAACATTTGCAGTTCTTAAAAAAAATATTAGGTTGATTAGGAGGATATATGAGGGATTGGAGGTGGAAATTAAAGTGGGTGGGATCCTTTCTAATAATTTCTGCTTGACCAGAGGAACCAAGCAGGGGAGTCCTCTTTCCCCTTTATTTGCATTATGTTTAGAGTTATTGGCAAAGAAAATAAGGGACTCAGAAATTCAAAGATATAATTGGTATAGTAGTCAAGAAAAGCTGGCACTATTTGCAGATGGTATTATTTTATACCTGACAAAACCAGAAAGAGACATTAAAGTGTTGTGGAACATTTTTTAGTTCATAGGTGTTTACTAGGCTAATGAGCACAAGGGGTTTTTAAGCCTAGCCATGCATCCCAGATCTCTGACAAGTTCTGATACCCTTGATAAGTGTAAGCATGGGCCTGGGAGATGAACCATTCACAGGTTACCTGTGTCCATTAAAGACATATGTGCCAAACCAGGGACGAATTTCTAGTTTCCCATCCAGTTGTCCAAGTTCCACTTGAATTGAGTTAGGGAGGAACTCTGCTTCACATGGATGGGGGAGCCTGTTCTATAGACGGGGTAGTCTCTGGGATACATACCTAGCTCTCTAGGAGGTCCTGTTTATATCACAGGCAAGGTTTAAGTCTTTAGAATGGGTAATTCTGGTGCTATTTGTTTTGTGGATATGAAGGAGGTCCATCAGAGTGGAGTTTCACAATCCTCAAAAGCGTGTAGGAGACAGAATACAGGGATAGGGCCTTGAGGCAGTCTGCATAGGACAGTTTACTTGTGCCCTGTATTCTTTTAGTGAGGAACCTCTGTTGGCATTCCAATTGTTGGATATGCCTGGTTAGGTATATACCAAAGTGGGCATTGTGCACAATGATAGGTCTGGTGAATGTAGAATACAATGGATCAGTGACTTCTTTGGACTTAAATGCCATACCTTTGTTTATAAGTTGTGTAACATAGAATGATTTCCTCACCACTGCAGACATCTGATGGTCAAAGGCTAGATTACTATCTGTGTGTCGCTAAGTCCCTGACTACTGGGTCAACTCTGAGAGGTGTGTTGCCAGTATGATAGTTACCATGAACGGATGACTTCCCAAAGGATACTATTATGCATTTCTTGGCATTTAGTTTTACTCCGTAGCTCTGACACCAGTCGTTTGTCTGTGCCAGCCCCTCTTGTAGAACATTTGTGTCGGTGTGAGATTCAGTGACCGCTTCTAATTTGCAATCATCTGCAAATTTAGTCAGCCAGGGACCACTTACATTGGGCTTGACTTCTGAGAAGTAAATGTCAAAAAAGAGCGGTCCAAGGACTGATCCCTGAGGTACTCCACTTGTGACTGTCCTCTTTGTAGAGGTGGATTGCCTACTTCTAGCTTTCTGGGTTCTGTCTGTGAGCCAGTTGGCTATCCACCGGGTGACGTACAGATTTGTACCTAACCTCTTGAGTTTGTCAACAATGCCCAAGTGGGGTATTGTATCAAATGCCTTGGCCAGATCATAGTAGGCAGTGTGAATGATTTTGCCCTCATCCATTGGTTTGGTGACCTTCTCAAAGAAGTCCACTAGGCTGAGTAGGCATGATCTGCCCTTGATGAAATCTGAAGGTTTACTATATCTGTATTGATCATCCAGTTAATTCTTTCCATGGTTTTACATAAAGACTAGTGTGGCTTATGGGTCTGTAGATGGCTCACCTTTGAGCAGAGGGCTGAGTGTTGCCTTTCTCCATTTATGAGGCACAAAGCTTGTTTGGAGGCTACAGACAGTTAACTAGCAATTCCAGAGGCCCTGATAGGTCATGTTTCATGCTATTTCGAAGGCATCCTGGGATATTGCTGGGCCCATTGATGCAGTTTTCTTGGTAGGGGGAGTTATATCTGATGATTTTTTCTGAGGGAAGGTTGAGGGGAGAGAGGGGTAAAGTTGGAGCTGAGATCAGCCAGGACATTTGCTACATCTTCTGACTCAGTATAGGTGGTTTTATTTACAATGAGCTCTGCACGCAATTGTGTATTGCCTGTGAGGTTGTGGACATAGCTAAAGAATGCCTTGTGGTTGTCCTTTGGCCTGGAAGGCCAGACTTGCCTCAAATTTGGCTTTGGTAGACTTTGTCTTCTGAGTTGTTTGTTTAGTTGACGAGAGTGCTTTTATCCTGCTGGGTGCTGCACCTCCTAATTTTTAAAATGATTTTGTTCCTCCTATTCTACAGCCTATTGATTTTTTGATTCCACCAGGGTGGCTTGTTTTTTGAGTTAGTTCTGTACTTCTTCCTGTTGGGTACAGCAGCCTCTATACAGCTATTAACATGCTTGCACAGGGTTTCTGTGAACAGTTATGCATAGGCAGCAGTGTTCTCAGGGTTTATGGGGCTTGGGATTTTGCCAAGTTCTCACTTAATAGCAGGAGGTTAGCTTTAGAATAGTTTCTGAATATTCCAGGTTTAGCTGGGTGTCAAGGTTTTATTTTTACTTCAAAGGAGACCATTTTGTGGTCTGACCTTAACAAGCAAGGCATTTGTTCTTGTACACTGGCACAAGTATGCTTATTCTCCACTCTTCTGGGATATGCCTTTCTCTCCACAATGCTATTAGTACCCTCAGGAGCCATTTCTCCCCTGTCTCACCAATCATCTTTATCATATCTGCTGTGACCTCATCTGAGTCTGCTGCTTTCCCTGACGTCATCTTCCTCAATGTTGTTCTTGCGTCTTCTAGGGTGGGCTCCTCCTCTTCTCTCATCATAGGCTGTTTCTGGGGCAGTACAGCTTCTGTGGGGTTTTCTTCATTCAGAAGCTGCTGGAAATACTCCTTACATCTGTCTTTGATGTCCTCTGGGCTGGTGAGCAGGTTGTTGCTGGCATCTCTTATGAAGGGTGTCTGACTATTTTCTTTATCTTTCTGTCTTTGCCTTGCAACCTGATATAGTTTCTTTGTGACCCTTAGTGAGTCACTTTCCAGAAGCTGGTAGAGTGCCTCCGATGCCCTATTCTTTGCTGTTGCCACTTCTTTCTTAGCTTCTTTGTTAGACAACCAGTAGTCCTTCCTAGCCTGGTCAGTCTTTTCTGTCTACCACTTCTTTCTGCACTTCATTTTTCTTTTGATGACTTCCTGGACTAATGCATTCCACCAGCAGCTTTCCGTATGTACCTTATTTCCATACCTGGCTCGGCCACATAACTTTTCTGTAGTTCAAACACAAGCTATTATTAGGCACTGCCATTCTTCTTCAACTCTACCTATTTCCTCCTCTTCTTGGGGTGCTAGATCCCAGAGAAAATCCTTGAACCGTTGTACTTTCACTCCAGTCAACTTCCTGGTCTCTGTTGACCTTCAAGCTTTCTCTGACCACTGCTTGCAACTAATTGTGGCAACTAGTGGTTTATGCTGTGGGCCGACTGTTTCACTGAGGATGACTTTGCAATCATGGATTCTGCCCCAGTGCCTTTTCCTTACTAGGATAATACAATTCTGAATAATTAAAATTGGTGAGAAATTTTGTTTGGTAAGCAAGCAGATGTTGACTGAGAAGTGAAAGACAATAAAGGTCCACATTCATGGAAATGTATTTAACTTCTCAGTTTCAAAAAACATTCAAACCAACAGGCAAATGTCTTAAAGAAAAGGAATTTATTCACATGAGTTTTGTTAATAAACCAGTAAAAAGAAATCGGGAAAACTATAACTCTAGTGGATCAGGGATGGAGAAGATCTTTAGAATGGTTGCTACCTCCCTTTCCCCTTTCTCCTTTACTACTACCCCAGGAAGTAAGGTTCACAATCATCTTTCTACCTGGCAACAGATAACTACAAACAAATGGGTGCTACTAAAAAATCTAGCAACAGTTTTCAACATAAATCTCATTTGATTAGATTTATTTACCTTTTCAACTGATGGATCAGCAGCTGGCAAAGACAACACACTATGGATGTATTTCACCAAAATGGTTAAGATATATATATGTATATATATGTAATTTTTTAAAAAATTTTTTTGTTTATAAGAAAA